>NW_005842444.1:767553-771108 GCF_000455745.1 Alligator sinensis | reverse complement strand
TTTCTCTGGTCAGCCAAGGAAGCCTCCTGGCCCCTTTCCCTCTTTTTCCTCGCATCGGGATCGTCTCCCTCTGTGCCCGAAGGATCATTTCCTTTAGGTACAGCCACCTTTCCTGGGCTCCCATCTCTTCAAAACTCCTACTCTGCAGTGCGTCCTTGACTAATCGCCTGAGTTCATTGAAATCAGCTTTCCTAAAGTCTAGTACTTTCACCCTACTAGTTACCTTATCCACTCGACATCTTATGATGAGTTCTATTATTAGGTGATCACTGTCCCCCAGGTGACTACCAATCTGTAGGTCCCCTACCATATCATCCCCCATTGCCAATACCAGGTCCAGTAAGGCGGTCCCACTAGTGGGACCGTGTACCTCCTGCGTCAGGTGGAGGTCTGTACCCCGGATAGGAACGAGCGTGAACGGTGGGACTTTGTTGTCTGTGTCTCCCAGCAGATGTCTGGGTAGTTTAGGTCCCCCATGACTACTGCCTCCTTAATTTTTATGGTCTCTGAGAGCTGCCTCAGGAACCCCAAATCTAGTTCTTCCCCTTGGTGTGGGGGTCTGTAGCAGACCCCTACCACCAAATCCCTTTCTCCTTGCCCCCCATGTAACTTAATCCACAGTCGCTATTTCTTCTTTTTGACTGAGTCTTAGGAGTGAGATGGTGTATTATAAAAGTAGATGAATGATTGAATTTCTGGGGCTTGAACAAGATGGAATAGGATTGCATTTAGGTGCCTACGTTCACTTAGACACCCAACTAGTTACTTATAAGAATTTAAAAGAAATGTTTGATCTGCCAAACTTGAGTCTAGATTTGAAACTTCTGGAGGTTTAGGTTCAGTTCATGATATAAGCATAGTTCATCTAAAACATTCAGATCTTGATTGGATTTTGAATCTCATACAGGGTGGGATGGTGTGTATCTTCAAACACAGAAGACTAGACTGATGGTCCAGAAAGTCTCTTCCAATTCTGTTACAATGTACAGACAAGCTCATAAGAATGACTGATAGCAGCAGCAGTGATTGGTTGATTAACCAGTCAAAAATGGCTACCTGGTGGAATCCATTGCATTCTGCTTGAAGTTTAAGAAAAAGCAGTAAATGTTTTCATTTGGCACAGCTGTAGGTACCTAATTATGGGTTTTCGTTCACAGTTTGCAGGACCTGGGCAGAAAGGAATTCTTACATCAGGGCTCCAATGCTATGTTAAAGGAGGGAAAATATACTTCTCTCTAACTGCATGCAAAACTTGGTAATTAAGAAAATAGTGTTTCAGTCACCATTCCTTTTCCACTGGCCACGCTGAAGGTCTGACTGTGACCTTCATTGATGCATCTATTTTGCAAATCTGTGTTTTATGGGTGGAAATACAGGGGGAGTTATTCTTGGCTCCCTTCTATCATTGTCTCTAATGATCAGCCTTCTCCTGTCACTGAAAAGGAGAGCAGGTTCCATAGTTCAGCAAGCAATATGATGTTGTTACTGCTCATCTTTTAGCTGCATATGATAAAAATTGCCCCTATTGTGCACTGGCGGACAGGTAGAGGTTAAAACTACCAGTTAACTATGTGGGCATGTATGCTTTGCCTCTGCTCAAAGGTATTTGAGGTGCTGCAAAATACACCCCGTGCACATGATTTTGTTCTCCATGCTGCATATTTGCAGCACAGACTCAAATTTAGATACCAGGAAATCCCAGTATCAAGAAAAAGTGTGCTAAAAAATAGTGGTGTGGCGCAGGTGGCAGTAGCATGCATTGCCCAAAACCAGAGCCACGTTTCAGCTGCTGGCTAGGCTCTCTGCACCTGAATCACTGCTGCTGCAGCCTCAGGCGCCAGGTAAGGCTGCTGGGGCTAGCCCAGGTGCTGGCCCCAGTCTCCCATACTCCACCTGCCAAGGGCAATTTGCCCCACACCCGAGCGCATATGCACGGGCTTTCTCCACGGACAAATAGCAATGGCACAAATCTGTGCTGCTGCTAGTTGTCTATGATGAAACGCATGGGCACGCTCAGCTGGACGCACCTTGTATGTCCACAAAAATGAATGCAATTTATAAAAAAAAATATATCACCAACCTAGTAACAGAGAAAGCAAAAATATAAGAGGCTAAAAGTGTAAAGGAATTCTGAGCCCAGTTGATCCCTGTTAATGGCCCATGCCATTTCCCTTAGCATATCAAAAACAATTATTTTGCAGTATTACAAGTCAAATATGGTATTTATCATCCTGCATCTTGCAACAGCCATCTTCTGCCATTGCAGTTTGTTACCCTGTACTAATAATGAGATGAAATTTTGGGTTAGGAAACTATGACTGGGTCTGACACACAAAGTCAATGGAACTGCATAACCAGCTTTGATGCATGAGGAAAGATGCATGCGCTATCATAAGTTTTTTTTTTCCCTTAACTAGAATTTACATGGACAAAGGAACATCTCTTAGCAACAAGGTAGAATGTTGGGACATAATGCCAAAAGAATCCAAGTTTGAACTGTCAGGGAAGCTCAAAGAGAGCCGTGGGGGAAGACCATGCTACTGAGCAGTTGCACTGTAAGATAAGAAAGTTGGTGTATGGAAAGGGAAAGAAAAGAGGTGGAGAAATGAAGCGAAGAAGATAAGAGGTAGCTTCCCTAAACCACTGGAAGTATCAAGTTCTTTGCAGGCCAACAGATGGCTTCCCAGTCAACATCAGCACCTGATGATCTCAATATATTTTATTCTCTGTGAGTCTGCTTTTTTATAACATAGCTAGGAGGCTGATCAGAAAAGGCAGATTTAATTTGAGCACCTCAAAAGGGACTGGGGCAAAGGGTAAGGCTGGTTTGAAAATTTGCCTCTTATGTTGTTCGTTTAAAAACATCCAGCCATTGTGGGGTTGTGTGTATGCCTGAGATGCCAGTCCCAACCTGCTGTCTGCTCCCTCCCCCTGCCCCGACCCCTCCCCCCTGGTGTGTGGGGTGGGGGTGGGAAGGGGGTCCCAAGCAGCCCCTGGCAGGCTGGAACTCTGCCAGCCTGCAAGGAAAAAGCCATGGTATCCCACGTTTTTTCCATTTTTAAAGTTTATTCACGACCCTTTCATGTATTCTTGCGACTCAGAGGTTGAGAAATGCTGCCCTACATGATGCGTTTCAGTGCTTTGTTCAGGAGAAAATGCAATCAATAATGCCTCTGCTGTTGCTGCACCCAACTATGCCTGTTCAGGAACCCTGTAACTTTTCCCCACGTGATATCACTGGGGAAAGGAATCCATTTCCCCTGAAAGCACATGGGGAAGCAGGTTCTTTTGCATGGAAAATTTCTTTAAAAACAAAAAACCAAACTCTTTTGTCCCTATGTTGATTCTTCAGGGTCTCATTTCACTAGTTTTACATTAGGCTGTTTGACCTAACTGCACTTACAGACTCTTAGATCTGCAAGCATTTGGTGCTGACTCTGTTTCCTTCCATCCAATGTAGGCACTTCCTGCCGCCACCTAGACGCACACCCAGGTGGGTAATTCTGGATGAATGCTTCTGTTTTGCCTTGGGTGTGAAATTACTGACTAGCGCTG
>NW_005842444.1:724102-767543 GCF_000455745.1 Alligator sinensis | reverse complement strand
AGGTCTGATTAGTGACATCCATCTCGACACCAGACACACATATGGGAAAAGTGAGCAGGAAGCAAGGACGGGGAAAAGTAATGAGGTTAGAAAGCTGGAGAGCAAATGTGGCCCCCAGCCCCATATGGGAGTCAGAGGATGGCATGACCTGATAGGAGTCAGGTGAAAACGAAGAAGGGCAGTGCCATATTCTGTTGCTGCCTCTAGGCTGCCAGGGCCCAATCCTGAGAAGTGGAGCCAGTTCTGTCCTGGGGCTGATTCACAGAATTGGTCCCATAGTTAGTACACAGAGATCTAAGACAATAAACAGCGCAAACTTAATGTAAAGTCTAAGCTTCATTGGTATTGTATTGGAAAATACCTATTCATCGGTCTAGGCAGCCACTGAGGAGGAGGAACATTATATAAAGGATTCCCAAGTTCAGGGTTTCTGAAATGCTGGGCTTGATCATTCAAGCTTCTTTGTAAACTTCTCGTTTACAAAGTCAGCAGGAGCTCCAGATGTGGAGGGCTTGCTGGGACCAATGGATAATGGTAAACTAGCAATCTGAATACCTTCCAGGAAGAATATGACTGCATATTTTAAGGGAGATCTTAACCAAGCTCAGTATGGCCTCCCCTGAGCTAACACAAGTTTCTAAGTAAGTAATATAAGGAAGCCATGCATCTTAGTAAAAACAAAAACACAACAACTGTTCTGGATTTTGTTCTCATTGGAAATATAGCCCCAAACCTGCCCACTTGGAAGATGTTAAGGACTCCCGTGAGGAATCAAATGGTGAGAGAAGTCAGCAGTACCAAGGGCTGACAGGCCTGCGTAACTTGGGCAACACTTGCTACATGAATGCCGTTTTGCAGTGCCTCTGCAGTATATCCCCACTGGTGGAGTATTTTCTCTCAGGAAAGTACATCACAGCCCTGTGCAAGTAAGTTGATGTATCTGCTGTCCACAAGAACACATCCTTCTGATCAGTTCTGCTGGTTTTTCCAAAAGGAATGTTGTTTTAGAGAGTACTTTTATACCCATCTTGACAAGGCCACCAGAAAATGGCTCCTATTTCACTCTGATACCCCCTTTCTCCTCCCCCAAGCCCCATCTCAGCCATTCTCTGCAACCACTTCTTTTTAGCTGGAGTTCGTGGATATTACCATGATCTTCTGGCCTCTTTCTAAATTCTTTCTTTCTGACCTCTCTAGGTTTCTACTTGTTCTCTCCCAGTCTCTTACTTGCCTCACAATAGCTGGTATATTTTAAGCTCTTCAGGCACAGACTGTGCTTATTCTATAGACCCGTTTGGAAGGAATTAAAATCCCAGTGGAAACGCTGACAGTCAGGAATTCAATACCTCTGAAAATCAGACTTCACCTTTGTAGAACACCCAGTGCAACCAATCCCAAGTCCTGACTGCACTGCCCATGCTCTTTCATGATAATATCATTGACTCCTAATTTCTCAGCTACTTCTGCTTTCCTCCTGCCAGCACTATAGTCTCCATCTTTAATTCTCTTAATTCCTCTGCCTTTCTACTGCTATCTTTACGGCTCCGATTCCCTTTCCTCTCTGCCGTGGTTGACTGCATGACTATTACAGTACAAATCTTTGTTTTATTAATGATAATGTACTGAGAACTATGACCATGTCTTTCAGGCAGCTCCTACTACTGAAGACTACAAGAAAAACAGATTCCTTCTAGAACTTGCAGCATTACATTAGACAAATAGTGGCAGTTGTACCTGGACTGTATTTTGCTGATGTTTTCTTGAGTTGTCTTTGTTTGTATTTTAAATTATTTTCTTTGGCTCCAATTTTTATTCTCCTGAAGGGAAAATGTTGAAATTGCTACTGCCTTTGCCTATCTGATGGCTGACATATGGCTTGGAGACTTTGACTGTGTATCACCAGAGGTCTTCTGTTCAGTCATTGGTGGCCGGCACCCGGCTTTTACCAAAAAGACTCAGCAGGATGCTCAGGAGTTTCTGATTTATGTCCTGAGTGAACTACATGAGACTCTTAAGAAGGTAAGACCAAAATTATGGCCTTCTGGGACTGTGTCTATGGCAGTGATTCTCAACCAGGATGTCACAACATTCTTTCAAGGGTGCTGCTGATAGGCGCAATACAAATGCTCACACACTGTTTGGTGTCCAAACAGGATTCACAAAATAAACCCAGAGATATCAAAAAGGAATTCATAATGTTAAACTAGGCAAGTCTTTCTGAGTTCTTTGGAATAGAAGAATTGCTTTATTATTTTTCTGTAGCGAAAAAAAACAGGTGAAAAGTAAGAGTAGCACTTCCTAAGGGGCGCCTTGAGTCTAAAAATATTAAGAACCACTGGTCTATAGTGTGTCCCCATGGACCTGTGCTCTTACAGTTCATTACTGTTTGTTTAGCCTATAATGCAATAATGCCCTTTTCTTTCCTTCTAAACTATACAAAATGCTGCTACTAATTATTTTATTTTCTTTGCCCCAGCCACTTTTACCAAAACACTCTCTCTTGCCCTTCATTATCTATTGCTATGGCTTATCACCAAGGTGCCTTGCTCACCCACTTGAACCTCTGTTCTCATTTCCTCCTCCTCACCATCTTCTTACACCATACCTTAGTAATGGTCTCCCCCACATACCTAGAATATTCTTATTTGCCCAGCTGTACCTCTGCTTCTCCTTTAAATCTGTTTTGATGCCATCTATAATTTACCCTACCTGCTCTGAAGTCTCTCTTTGTTTTTCCCATCCCTCTTTGCTAATATGCTCTGAGAAGGAAGCTCAACTTGCTGTGCACCACATAAAATGGCAGCATTATAACAAATCAGTTTTAATCCCAGTTGAGACTCAATACTAATCTGTGCAGCTAACTTGTCCTGTGAATCTATCCAGTGCTCTCCCAGAGATTATTCATCTCTGAGTTTTGCTTTAGAACCATCTCACAAGTAAACAATGCGATTTTTCAGACTAGATGTTTTAGCACTACTCTGAAGCAGCAAGGACAGCAGTAGAAGGTACAAAACAGCATGGAGATGCTGAATGTTTCAATATTTTTTTGGAGATGTTAGTTATAGGTCTAAGGACATAGGCAGAGCAGGTTCTTTGGGTAAATGTGATATCTTTTATTAGACTGTGACAGGGGGCATGCTCAGGGCCTGGTCTCACCACACCCCGAGAAGCAAGTAGCTTCTCACCTCTCTCTATGGACCAGTCTGCCCAGTCTTTCCTGCCACGACTTTGTACAACCAGTTTATGGAAACAGCAATGTGGGAGGCTGCCTATTCCCAGCCCTGATGCCAGGGGCACTCTCTGTGGCTCCAAAGCTCCCCTCCACTACAGCCCATGCCTCGCAGATGGCATCCAGATTAGGATTACTCCCCGTTCTGACACCAGAGCAAACCCAGTTCAAAGTTGGGCTCCATTCATCCTCACATTCACTCTGCCCCCCTCTCACAGGGGCCTCTAGTATACCACCCACTACTGGGCCACACTCTAGTGCCCTTGCTCCTCTTGGAGCATCAGGCTTCACTACTTGCATGCTGGCCTCACCACAGTCCTTCAGTTCCCACAAGTTCCCCTACTCTACGTGGCCCAGCTTTGTGCCAAACCCTGGGCTGATTCTGTCCCAAGCCCCTCACTGGGCAACTCTGCACCATGCCCCACCCTAGGGTCTCCTCCTCATTCTTGCAACTACCTTCTCACAGGGCTGGCCCTTCCATTGGACTTCAGGCTTACTCCAGTTCAGCCCTACTCAGCGCTCCCCTGGGACTGCCCTTCAGGCCTACTCCCAACTCAGCCCTATTCTGTGCAGGGCCTCACACTACGCTCCCCATGCTACCCGCTCTGGGGTCTCCGGGATCTCACATCCGTGCTGGGCTCAGGCACCTACACATGAGCTTACCTGGCCCCACTACTCCCACAGCTCTCATGATTGCCCACCAGATGGTGGGGGCCAGGGTTAAGGCACCCTTAACTGCCTTTCACTGGGAAGGTAAATTGCCTAGCATTTCCTGGGAACTCCCATGCCACTAGGAGCCCCAGCAGGGTGCAGTTTTAGGTCATGCCCAGGACCAAGAGCCACCTGCTCTTACCTGCTAGATGTTCTGTACAGCAGTTCAGCCAGGTGATGTCTGCCTGTTGCCAGCAGCAAACTGCTGTCTTTATATAGTCAGCCTGTGTTCTAAAATGGCTGCCGCAATCAGGCACCTGGTGGCTGCCTGACTCAGCCCTTAAAGTGGCAAGCACCCGAAGGTGCGCTGCCACAGACCAGCTATATAGTTAGAAAAAATGTGCTTTGCAAACTTTTGGGCACAAACACCTTTCTTCAGGCATAGGGTGAGTCTGCTGGTGTTTGTGCGCTCTCCTGGGTAGAATAGAAGCCAATATGCAAAATGCAGGTCCGTGAAAATGCAAATCAAACCACTGTAACCCATACTAGAAGAAGACCCATTTCTTAAAGATATCTTTCCAGAACCAGCCATCGTAGTCTTTAAACAAGCACTGGACATTGCCAACCTCATCACCAGAAGCAAACTTCCTATGGCCTAAAGCACACCGAACGCATCCAGACCATACCAGGACAAAAAATGTTAAACCCGCTAACGCATCTCCACCACTCCTGCAATAATTACACCCCACAACAGAACCATCAGCATTCCTGGATCTTACACCTGCACCTCCAGAAATGCAATACATATCATCCAGTGCACTAAATGCCCTGATGGAAAATACGTAGGAGAAACCAAACAACAACAAGAATGAACACGCACTGAAAATCTATCACAGACAAAAACATTCATTTACCTGTGGGTGCACACTTCGCACAAGACAACCGCTGTCTCCAATCTCTCAGTTCTAATCCTCAAAGGGAATTTACAAAACACCTTTTGTAGCTGAGCCTATGAACTTCACCCCATAAATCTACTGGATACAAAAAAAATTGTGGACTAAATATAGACATTGGATTTATGACATATTATAACCTACCTGCCATCCAATAAACCCAGGTACCTTTCCACATTTTACCAGCTACATTCTATCACCAGGCCAACATTCATAGATTCATAGAATTAGGGTCGGAAGGGACCTTGTAGATCATCAAGTCCAACCCCCTGCCCTGGGCAGGAGAGAAAACCGGGCTCAAATGGCCCCAGCTAGGTAGACATCAAGCTTCCTCTTAAAAACCCCCAGGGTAGGAGCCATCACCACTTCCCTTGGAAGTTGGTTCCAGATCCTTGCCGCCCTGACTGTGAAATAGTGCCTTTGGATGTCTAGTCTAAACCTACTTTCTAATAATTTGTGGCTATTATTCCTTGTTACCCCGGGGTGGGAGGGGGGGAGGGGCCTCATAGGATCTGCCCTGCTATCCCCGGATCATGCGAGTGGCCCTCCTCTGGACCCTCTCAATGCTGTCCACATCCCTCCTGAAGTGTGGCGCCCAGAACTGAACACAGTACTCCAGCTGCAGCCTGATGAGTGTCACACAGAGAGGGAAGATCACCTCCTTGGCCCTGCTCATGATGCATCTGTGGATGCACGACAAGGTACGGTTAGCCCTACTGACCGTGACCTCACATTGTGGCCCATGTTCATCTTGCAGTCAATAATGACTCCAAGATCTCTTTCTGCCACTGTGCCCTCGAGAAGGGAGTTTCCCAGTTTATAAGTGTGCTGCTGGTTCCCACTGCCCAAGTGTAGCACCCCAAGTGTAGCACCCTGCACTTGTCAGTATTGAAACCCATCCTATTTTCATTAGCCCACCCCTGTAACCTGTCCAGGTCCTGCTGTAATCTGTCCTTCCCTACTAGCGTGCCCACCTCACCCCAAATCTTGGTATCATCAGCAAATTTAAACAGGCTGCTTTTTACCCCGTTGTCCAAGTCACTAATAAAGAAATTGAAGGACCGAGCCTGGGGGACTCCACTGCCCACTTCCCTCCAGGCCGAAAAAGACCCCTCCACCACTACCCCCTGAGTATGACCCTTCAGCCAATTTACAATCCATCTGACTGTAGGCATCAATGCCACAGTCACCTAGTTTTTTGATGAGAATGGGGTGGGAGACCGTGTCAAAGGCCTTGCTGAAGTCCAGAAAGACTACATCCACCGCGACACCTGCATCCAGTGCTTTTGTGACCTGATCGTAGAAGGCAGTCAGGTTGGTCTGACAGGACCTGCCCCTAATGAAACCATGCTGGTTGCCCTTGTGCATCATCCCTGCTGCTGGCCCATCACAGATGTGCTTCTTGATGATCTTCTCAAACAGTTTCCCCAGGACTGAAGTAAGACCAATGGGCTTATAGTTGCCCGGATCCTCCCTCTTCCCTTTTTTGAAGATGGGGACCACGCTGGCTTTCTTCCAGTCATCTGGCACCTGGCCAGAGCACCACGAATGCTTGTAAAGCCTTGCCAGGGGCCCCGCAATAACCCCTGCCAATTCCCTCAACACCCTTCCCCCTCTCCCCCACACCTACCTGTTTCACAGCTACTGTCTCCCATCCCCTCTGGTCTTCACTGCCATCCATTTGCATTTTCACAGACCTGCATTTTGCATATTGGCTTCTATTCCACCCAGGAGAGTGCACAAACACCAGCAGACTCTCGCTATGCTTGAAGAAGGGTGTTTATGCCGGAAAGCTTGCAAAGAACAATTTTTTCTAACTATTTAGTTTGTCTAATAAAAGATACCACATTTACCCAAAGAATCTTGTCAGCTAGGTTTGACAGAAGACAGCAGGACCCTGAGAGTGGTGGAATGAGGCAGTGCTCCATACTGCTGTTCTGGTAGGCCCTATTGTGAGAAGCCTTGGAAGGCTGATTCTTATATGTGGAAAAAATAAAAGAATACATCTTCCAGGGAAGATCACTGGAAGGAAGAAAGAGACAAGGTGTTTGGTACATGAGAGTAGTCTGAAGGCTTTAGGGAACAAAGGATGTCTGCAGCTAGGAAGAGGTTAACAGATTAGGCACTAATCCTGTAAAGGTTCAGGCTGTACTTCATTGTACACACTGCAAGTCATTCCAGGGCTGTAAGAGGAACCCTGCAGTTTGTAAAATTAAGCAAACCTTTGCCTGATCAGGGCCTTAAACCAAATCAGGGGCTGATAGATGAGGATGCTGACAAAGGGAGCGAGTTGAACTGCATAGCTCATGTAGTATTTGAATATAAGAATCCACTCTGTGCTTAGCTAACCCTTTCAAACCAATCACTATTTTAAAATAAATTTGTCACCTGTAAAGTATCTGCCAGAAGAAATGAGAGTTGTTATCAGTCTCAGAGTTGGTCATGACCTGTTCACCTGCTCATTATTTATGTTGTGCAACTGATTTAGTTTCTGTCCCTTAGCAGGTGACTGAAGCTTTTGAAAACATACGACTAATAGATTTCTGGTGCAGATTTCAGAAACATCCATGCTATTAACAATCTCACAAATACATAATCATTGACCAAATAATGACTGATCTCATCCATGAGTCACAGTGAACCTACTGTGATATTTTATTCATGAATCGTATGTCTTAAAATGTAGCTAGGTCCCTGTTTATAAATATATAACATAATGAATCTTACAAATATAAGGGAACACCTGAGAAAATATTTGACTACCTCCTGGATACTTATCTGAAAAAAATGGATGAAAAAACAGAAGATTCTTTTGCAGCTACCTTGACAGTCAAACTGGAAATATTTGCTTCTTGCACAAACATTAATAAATATTTAGACACTTTTGTAGTAATCGGTGTTATCCTTCACTTTTCTTCGTACAGTTAAACAAAAGAAGAAGCCAGGGAAGCATATCCACTGCCAGGGAAAACAGAGGGATTTCCCCCGAGACATCAATCATCACACAGCTATTCGAGGGACAGCTGAGTTATGAAATCACATGTCTGGAGTGTCAGAACACCACTGATAAGAATGAGGTCTTTACTGTCCTCTCTCTTCCCATCCCTTCTGAGACTGCATGCTCTCTACAGGTAGGATTCCCACTGAGTCCTCCTACTCTCGAATTTAGTGTAGCGGAAGAAAGGTTATGCTAATATATTCTCTTAAAAAAATGCATTCTTAGGACATGCATATTCTAGGATATCATCTGTAGAGAGAAAAAGACTTTTGTGGGTGATGCCTTTTATTGGACCAACTACATGGTTGGGATAGACTTAGACAAGCTTTTGGGTATCACAGTGCCCTTCTTGTCTAAGTCTTTCCCAACCATGCAGTTGATCCAATAAAAAATATTACCCACAAAATTCTTGCCTCTTGCATATTTCATAGACCATCATGGCTACAACATCACTTCAGCACTACCATCTATAAAGGGAGACATTTATTGAGTTGAGGGTTTGACTTGGGGTTCCTCAACCAGACTCGAGAGTGTTTTTGATTGGTAACAGTCAAGTTTGTGGCATTTGAAAATGCTCTGGGGTCACCACGGAGTGCCGGGTGTTCAGAGAATTGTCTACTTTTATTGTAGAGTGAGCAACTGAGCAATGCCTTAATACTTCTTAAATGTTTCTGTTGACGGGACAGTGCAGATTTTAGCTGCTTCGTGTTCTTCGTATAGTCATAATATCATGGCAGTTTCTTACTGCTATTAGCACGGGCAGAACTACAGAAGGTGACTTCCCCAAGCCAACAAACTGATGTATTGGGACTTCATCTCCTCAGACTCAGCTCTCTTGGCAGAAACTCACTTCTCTACAAACCCATTTGGGCCCTCATTTTACTAAACATGTTTTTCTCTGACAGGACTGTCTTGAATGTTTCTTTCAACAAGACATTCTGACTTGGAATAATCAAATCCAGTGTTCGTGCTGTGGGACAAAGCAAGACACTGCAGTGAAGACCTGCCTAGCCAAGGCACCAAAGATTGTTATTTTGCACTTAAAGAGGTACACACTGCATGGTAGGATGGCTGCAAGACAAGCAGGGAAGTTATTTGCATCAACAGGAAAGGGAAAGCACAGCACAGAGAAGCAGATTGTTGTACACACAGAGTACCTGGAGCGTTTGTGGCCAGCTAGAGCTGACAAGACAAGCTCCTGAGAAACCAAGACAACATGTTTCACCCTTAATCCCCTTTTGCAATCCAGATCATGCCCTTGGTGCATTCTTGCTGCTCTTCCCTGCAAGGGGCAGAGATGAGAGATTGACAATGAGATCAGAAGTGACTCTTATGAAAGAAAAAAAGGGTTGTCTGTAAAACTAGGGCATTCAGAAAACGAGATATCCAGTGCACGCGTACATCATGCAGCCATGTGTGTGTGATGGTGCCCATCCCTACAGATACTTACTTTTACCTCTGCTAGCACTGCCCTGAGTGGGAGGGGCTAAAACAGTGGCTAGTGCTCTGACCTGTCAGTAATTAATGCTGTGTACGGGCACTAATGATATGCACATAGCATTAATTTGCTCTTTCTACTGCAGAGTTCTAAATATTAGAAATGTTTTGTAAAAGGAAATCTTTCAGTTCCTTAATGTTTGACTTGCTTACCTGACTTCAGGGGGACAGTGGAAGGAATGCTTGCAGTGCATTTTGAAATGCTATATTAGTCCCAAGAATTATTTTAAGTAGATAGAAAATTATTTTACCAAACAGATTAAATAAATAGACTGCAAAAGAGCATTTGCAATCATGAGAGGTTGGTTCTTGCTTGGTGACTGAGGAACATTATGAATAATCTCATGTTTTTCCAGATTTGACTGTCAAGGCAGCTACAAAAGGAAACTTGGAACGGACATCCACTATCCACTAAGCAACTTGGATCTTTCTCCTTATGTCTATCCACTGTTTCGGAAGAATCCAAAATACAGCTTGTGTGCCGTGGTGGTAAGTTTGAAGCAAGGTTATCCTTAGTTGTAATGTCCATGTGAATGAAGCTAGTGCTTGGCCTTTGACCTAAACAGCCAAAGTCACCCCTCCCCTATGCATGTGCAGTTTAACATTTTTTGGGGAGGGAAAAGCACATACACAGCGATTGCTGATGTATCTGCTGTTCCAAGGTTACGAGGGGTCTCCTGAATTGAAAACTACTTCCCAAACTACCACAGTTTTCATTGGCTAGCATTAGATGGTTTGTAGCCACATAGAAATAGTGGCTGTGCTCGGTGGCATTTGAAGTTGTATCGTACTTACAAGACTGTACCCAGATGCAATCTGAATGTCTGGACATTGTATAATAACACAATTACCATGCTGTAACACACTTAGTCTCGTCTGTGTAGCTGAAAAGCAATTTGGCTCCAACTAATACTTTTTAATAGTTGTGAGGTCTGTACAATGACTCCAGTACAGTTTGGTCCCACTTACAGAGTGACTGCGCCTGTTTATTACGTGACTGCAGGAGTACGTGGAGTTGTATGATCCCTCATAGGGAGCAATTTCCTAAGAAGCTAGATAAACCCTCCCTTGCCAGTCTGTGATGCAATACATGTATCCTGAAGGCTGATTGCATCATTTGGCAAATACTTGAGTCAAGCTACTTGGTAAATGAGCTGACTACCCATCCTGGTTCCTCAGTCAACCATTGTTGATGAAACCTCTCCCCTTTCCTGACTGGTGTAAACTTGTTTCCATGGGCAGACTTCCAAGCCTGCAGCCTTTGGGTGTGGATAAGCAATAGGCAGCCAGTGAGATCCACTCACCAGGCATCTGGCCTACAGGTAGGAGCTGCTAGCTGGTCTGCAAGGGTGATATTTGACATGGAAAATATTATTAGTGCCCACACACAACATTAATTTGCTCTTTCTATTGCAGAGTTTAAATATTAGAAATGTTTTGTAAAAGAAAAGCTGAAATCTTATTTAGTTTTCCCCATCCCCACAACTGCTGAGTACAGGTGAGAGTGATCACCAGGTTCTTGGCTTTTAGTCTGTTAAAGTGGAGTCATAGCACTTCCTGGACTTACTTGCTGCTTGTTGTTGCAGAACCATTTTGGGTATCTGGATGGTGGCCACTATACAGCCTTCTGCAAACACACTGTCACCCAGAACTGGTACAGCTTCGATGACTCGCAGGTCACCGAGATTCCACACTCCTCAGTGCAGTCTGCTGCAGCCTATCTCCTCTTTTACAGCTGTCAAGCCTTCTCTGTACCAACCAGAAAACATTAGGCCCATCGTTACAATTCACTGATAGTGTAAGCCAAGTTCTGTGTTCTCATTAAACTAGGGCAGTACCTGAATATCACTTGTTGTCTTTGATTATGTTTAGAAAGTGATTTCAAAGGTGAGTTTTGGAGTTGTGGCTTCTGATTGTAGGATGGTTCAAAAATCATGTCACTACCCTGTATCAGCAGAATTGCTTCTAAAATGCCTCTCGCACTAATATCTGAAGTATTATTACAGTGACTATACCTAGCACTTTGGGGACTCTTTCTAAATATAAAGGTACAGAACCTGCCCTGAATAGCTTCCAGCTGAACAAGAATACAGCATAAACATGACAGCTCCCTCTCTGCTTGCCCCAGATCCTCCTCTTTTCCAGCTCACCAAGTGGACCAATCCATTTGCTCTGCCATAGCCAACATATTTCTGTGCTATGCTACAATCACAATTCTGCAGTGTAGACATTCTCCATACCTACTGCTTTCCCCTCACCCCTTCTTTTGTGAATGGGGAGGAGTCCACTCTTTAGTTCTGTGGTCTCTGACACTATTAGATGGCAGTGTATCTGGACCCTAACTTAACAGGTGCTACATAAAAAGCAGGAATAAAATAGCTTCTCCTCACTGTTCCTGATCTGGGCCTTGCAGCAGCAGCTGGCTGAAGAGAAGCTCCTCCATCACCCTGCTGTGATACATATTCTTTCCAATACATCTTTGCACTTCACGAAGCAGCCAGGGAACAAACACAGCCTCACCTGACAAGTGCTTTTACTATCGCCTCTTGCCAGGCAAATGTGCCCTGATGGTTTCTGTGCTGTGCCTGTCTTATTACCACTGTCTCCATGCTTTTCCCAATGGGAAAACTCAGTCTGATGTGCTGTATGCTTAAAATAAAAATGATGAAACCTCTTCCCAGCTAATTGTTGCTTTTAAAGAGTACTGCCAGATACTAGATCCCATGGCTTGTCAGTCTGCCTTGCGGCCACTCTGTTTTAAAATAGTTTCTAGCTCCTTGACGTGTAAAGGAAATGTTCCATATCTGAACATGTCATCTTCCTGAGGGTCTGGACAGAGGTTTAAGCAGTAGCTGAGTTTTGAACTGCTCCACTTGTCTCAGCCTCTTATCTCTGAAACTTGACTATAGCCATTTGAAAGGTGAACAGTAAGTACCAATTCTGTTTCTTGGTTTATGTCTATTCTTGGAGGTTTCATAACAAAGACATGAGATGGGGAAGAGACAAGCAGTCAGTGGTATGAATCATGTCTGTTTGCCAGGAGGTATCCACTACCACTACAGGTGAATTTCTTACTCTCCTGCAGACTAATATAAGGGGACAAAGCATGCAGATCTGACTCAGGCATCACCTTAATGACTTGCCTTTGACAGGATGCAAAGGACTTCCATTAAAAAGTCACAGTTTATCATGCAAAACCAGTAACTGTGCTACAGCAAGATCACTTTCCACTGGCACTCATTCTCTCTCTCACAACTATTTTGGCTTGATCAGATGTACTTTTCATTGGTGCTAAGATCCTGCAATTTCATGGTACAAAAAAACATTGAAAACTAGTAGCAGAATGCACTAAAGTACATAGTACCTGAGCTGTAAGTATATTGTATGAGATGGAAGTGTGTGCAGATGAGAAGCTGATGATTTATCCACTTGATCTGAACAGTCGCTGGCCAGCTGATGCACAAAGGCCATTGGCCCATGTTTGCCTCAAAGAACAACTACTCTGCCAAGAACTTAGAAGGAGGGGTTTTATTTTTAAAATGGTGACTCTTAGAACAAAAGATTAAGTAGTTAAAGGCAACTTCCACACTGTGGCAGGCCAGACAGTGCCCACCCCATTTGTGTACTGTGCACCTCAGAATAGCAGACAGACAGCTATTAAAGCTTAAGCAGCTTGATTGGAGTAAACATTGAAAACACTCACTCCCTTTCCTTAGGGAAATCAGCCCTTGGTAACACACATGGAAAAGGATGTGGATGCAGCAAGAGAGCTTCTGTGGTGGTGATATGCAGGTGGCAGGGAGGACACACATGTTGAAAGGAAGTTCCATCTAGGTTTCAGCAGAGGAAGGGAAGGGAGAAAGCTGAAATTAAGGTGAGCTTAAGAGTATACACTTAGAGGCAAGACACTGCTATCCAAGGATCAAGCTTTGTCTTCCTTTCAGTACTAGTGAAGTGTGGCAGGAGATCACAATTTCAATCTTGTCATATAACTTAGTAAAACCTCACCACTTCAACATAACCACTGCTGGTTCCTCTGCCAATAAAGTCAGAGGTCATCTGAAGCCTATGGGTGTGGGGCTTATCTTACTGTAAGGTGGCATTCTATGAAGTTTTAGTTTGCATTACTGGGTTGCCTTACTTAACAGCAGATGATAAGCCCACGAAGGCATAATTAAGTGCAAGTTTTCAATACGCACTGTACATTGCCTGGATATTAACATTTAATTTAAGCACTGATGTTGTCAGCATTGCTTTCATTATGACTGACTTCACATGGCTACCTCAGCTCAGCAGTTGTTGCCTTCAAGTTGACATTTCTGGTTGGTGAGCCGCAAATTAACCGTGCTTGCTCCCTAAGTGTAGCTCTGATACACTTCCCCCGCTGCTCTGTTTTCTACTTTGTGTGCTGTTTGCCCCATCCCTGATCTGCCACACATAGGCTTCTTGTGCCACTTGTGTGGCACACGTGCCTCAGGCTGGCCATCCCTGCTTTAAGACACTGGAATCATTTTTACTAAGGAAGGTCATTCTGACCACTTTATCCCCAACTCAGTTTGAATGCGTTTAGCACCTCACCTCTTCATGCAGTACCTCCTGCTATGGCAATGTCAGCTCTCTAACTAACTGGGCAAGAGCCAAATGCACAGATGCATAGAGCCAAGAGTTCAGGCAGGAGTGGAAACTATGAAGACAATTGGAAATTGTTCCCAGATGACACATGTGTAGCATGAACTAAAATGGCTCCTGAACTAATTCACTCAGACAAACAGCTGTCCTTTCACTGGAGCGTGTACAAGCTCTGTGGAAGAAATACAAATGTACAGCCCCACAGCAATCCTGACAAACAATCAAACTGAGCAGAGGCTCAACAAACCCAAAACATGTGTTTAACAGGATAGCATGCTTTTAAATAGTTTCCTCAGTAAGATTTTTAATGCATGTGTACATGAAAGTTTATATTAGAAAATTAAAAAGGAAAATCTTATTTCTTTAGAATAACTTTTAAATGCACAAATATTGACAAAAGCTAACAGAAAAATACAGCTCTATTTTTATACTTATAAGTAGTGTTGCAGTTGTTTAAAACTGGGAAATAAAAGCAATCTTCCAAGTTATAGAGAGTCTCACAAAAGGACCACATATTTTATTATATACATAGTTCTGATGTGCAAGTATGCAATCAATATGTACACTTACATTCCTAACTGTTTACATCATTCTAGAGTATTCACAGTAGAATCAAGCTTAAGGTTAGAAATGTGAAAAGGCCATAACAGTGAAAAAAAAGAAAAAAAGAAAATCAGGATATGCCTGGGGTTTTAAGAACATTTTAACCTACCTGTTAATTGATTTTAAAGGACTAAGCTAGAATTTTGTTTTGCAGCAGACTAAAAATATAGCTGTCGTGAACTAAATTGTAACATAAGAATGCTTGCTTTTATGATTTCACAGATGTTGGTATTACCAGACGCATTATCAGTCTTCTGACTCAAGCAATAGCACTGACCAGGAAGATAGCGCAGCAGACAAGCTGCTGCAATCATCCCCTAATTCTTAAAGTGACTATATATTTGTCATGGATTTGCATGTTAATATGCATTTCTATACCTGTATTGTGCATTTATAAAGAGAATCAATTTTTTTCATCCCATATTACTTTACATGGCTATTTCTGCTGTTCGCTGTTCAAGAGATGTGTAAAAGAGAATGTAAGCTGCTGAGGACTTCACAGAAGATGCTGAGATGTCAGACACTTCATGATCATCAAACTTATACCAGTGCTGTTTTGCAGGGTTTTTACAGTAGGCTGTGTAGTGCCCTCCATCCAGCCCTCCATAGTGATTCTGTGAAGATCAGGAGTGAAAAGAAATTCAAACAATTATTTGTCTTGGCATCAGTCTTTTCTGAAAAATGTTTATGGTGGCACAAACTATGACCAAGTACATCTCACTGCCCCTTGTCATGTCACACCAAAGAAAAATCAGTGGTATGACAAAAACAGTAATAGACTCTGCCACTTGCAGAGACGTACATTAACTCTGCGGCAGGAGAGTACAGGCAGCTTCAGCTGCTTGTACTCTCCAGCCACACTGGGCAGGTGCTCCAAGCTCCTGGAACACCTGCTGAGATTCCTTAGGGTGCCTCTCTAAGTGACTGCAGGGGACAGGTCTGATTGAGCAGGGAAGGGAGGGAGATCACATCACCCCTCGATGGTGTGACAAGGGTGGGACAACAGTTAACATGCATTTTGCCCAATAAAGCAGATGCATCATGGCTCGGCTGAATTCCAGATTTTGACCAATGCAGAATTCCACTTCATGCTGTGTATTAAGCCCTTGCTGCTACTTCTATTCTACACTGGACTAGGACTAGGCCTAGGCAGGAGGCCTAGAAAACTTTGTGATTCATGTGAGGACTTTACGATACTAAGATCAAAGGATTTTAACAATGTGGTTTTATGGTGAAATGTTGATGTCTGCTGTTACTCACCGATACTGCAAACAGGTTGTATCTCTTCAAATTACTCTTTGAACCAATAACATATTGCGACAGGTCAAGACTTTCCAAAGGGAAATCTACAGATGTTTGAAGCTTTTGCTTCCACCTTCCATCATAGGAAAATCTAGAGAAAGTAAGAAGCAGAACTGGCTTGAGCAGCAGGTCACAAGAAGTTGAAGCTGATTTCATGCATATTGTTATTTCACATACTCTGGTTTTAACCTACAAAAACAAGACTAAATCCTTTGTTCTGCAACTTAAACAGAGAATCAGGACTACAATGACAACACCCCCCCCAACATTTGTGCACAGAATCCATTGCACACCACACTCAGCTGGATTACTTATAAGTGTTTCCAGGATTGGGGCTCAGAACAATGGGCAACACCAATGGACTCAGTTTTTCTGCTGAACAATCTACATTTTAGGAAAAGGCTGTAGCCCCAAGAAATCCATAAATGCCAAGTTGGTTCTATTCAAAGATACTTTTTCACAATGCAGCGTCTTACCGTTTCAAGTGCACAAGAAGAACAGGTGGCAGTTTCCAAATCTCTATTTTTTTCAAAGAATCTCTTCGAGTTTTGCAATGGCTACAGTAAAATCTGTTGTTATCTGTGAGTTTTTCCTCTTTGGAAAATAATCTAAGGCAGTCCTGGAACAAAAGAGAAGCCATATATATTAAAGGGACTGGCATTTCTAAAACTATGTGCAGCTCAAAAATTTGCCTGATATTTGGCTTTGAATGTGTGTCAACCATGCACATCCCGTTTTTCGGAATTAGGGAACTCTAGCCCATGAATTCACACCTGAAACAGGACTGTTGCTAAGTCTGTGCAACAAAGGGTTAGTGCAGCTAATGCATCTTGTTTAAAAATGCAAGACAAAATGTGAGGGGACCTGTAATGGGAATGTTATGATAAAAGGCCTGTTAAAATAGTGGTGGGACAGTAGGAGTGGGTTTATAATAATTTTTTAATCCTCCACAAAATTAAAAAAAAATAGTTGAAAGGCTAGAAGGCAAGAACCTTTCATAGGGCAGATCTAGAGTGGGGTACAGTGGAGTGGCTACACCCCCCTTTTAGATTTGAGTGCACTACGGGAGTCTCTAGGGACTTTTTAAAGAGCTCCAAATCCCCCTCCCCCATCTGCCCCTGTTGCCTTCCCCGCTGTCCTGAGGATGGGGGAAGCACAAGAGCTGTTCCTGTCCACCCCAGCTGGGCTGCTTATGGACTGGGCTCAACTGGGGACAGGGAAAGTGGCATTGCAGGTGGGAGTGGGATTTCCTTCCCTGTGCCTACACCTGCAACTCGGGGGACAGACTGGGGGCGGGGGAGGCAGGGAACTACTTTTCCACCATGCATTTCCCCAGGTTAACGAAGCCCATACACAGCCTGGCTAAGGTGGACAGAAATGGCTCTGGTGCTTCCCCTGGAACAGGGGAGGAAGGGAAGGAGGAATTTTCACTTGGTTTAGGAACTTCAAAAAAGTCCCTGGAGGCTTCTGAGGGTGGTTTGCCTGCATTGGCGGCTGGGAGTGGTGGGAGCAGCCACCTCTGCAGTGTGGTTTGCTGCTCCTGCAGCCCCCCATGGAAAATCCACCCTGTGCTTTACTCAATGTAAGACAAAAGACAAGTCTCCTGAAATTTCTGACATCTCTCTTATTAAGTCAGGGCAGAAACGCCATCCAAAAAACTAGGGTTAGTATTTTATTATAGTAAAAGTATCCGTTTTCTCTCCTGCTAGCTTACCTGTAGCGTGCATTTGCTAGTGGATGCAAGTGGCAATGACAAATACATAAATGCCTCAAATGTTCGGGACTTTTTATGACATGTCAAACACTGCACTGTAGATTTGAATTGGCCTTGGAAAAGTGCCACAATAATAGATTCATTGAGCTGCTTGTGTTTGTGCCAGGCTAGTTCTGCTGCTTTAAGGTCATCAAGATGATCATTATTTTCTTCTTTATATCTCTTCCTATTGTCAGCCTGGATAATAAGAAATGAAGATGCCTTAATCATCATACAAGCATATGTGAAGAAGACAGGTTAGATTGTATACATGTGCACTTTAGAAAAATTATGCAAGAGGTTTTAACCAAATCTGTATTTCTCATCTAGCCCCCTGTATTTCTGGGTTGCCCCCTCTAGCGCTTCCTGTTGTACAGGCTTAACTCCTACTGTTAATATTGTAATTTACACTTTGTTCTATTGCTTTCCACAGAAGACCATGAAGAGCAGCTGCACAGGCCTCATGACCAGCATACATAAGTCAAATGGTTCACAAGCTGCACTTCAGGCATCTTGTCCCCTTAAATAAAGAGGAAAAGAGAGAATGAAGAAAACATATTTTCAACATGAACAAACCCCTGATTACCAAAGTGCTAATTTTATTAACAGACAACTCAGGATAAGGTATGCAGGAGTCTAATGGATCCATAATTATCCTCAACTATATGCTCTTTAAATATGAGGAAGGGTTGCAGGAGTTCTTCATTCAAAGGACCTGGCTTGAGTCAAGCAAAGGATATAACAAGTAACACTATGCAGAAATCATGGAAACGTACTTCTTAAAATTAAAAACACACAAACACCATAGATGAAGTAATGGACTGTGCACAATGCCACATGTAGCTAAATGGCTACCTGATTACCCCCTTACCATCAGCAGTGCCTTGGGGCTCAATTCTTTATCTCCCTTCCTGTACCTGCTTTGTTCGAAAGCATCCGCCTCAAAGATGGTGCAAAGCTAGTGTAGCTAGCTCCACAAGCCTGACCTGCCTGCTCTCTCTACACACAGAGGTCAGGGCATACAGTGTCTTGGTACAGCCGAAGCCACCCAGGCAGCTGAAGATTAAGGTAACGGGCCTGCTAATTCTATCTATACCATAGCAAGAAACTAGTTCCACTAAAATCCGGTTTAACCATTTGGGGTGCCTGCAGACATGAGGGACGTCTACTCCGACGCACTGTAATTATAGTGCGACGGAGCAGACTTCATTAATCAAATCTGCTGGAGCATACTAATTAGCATGCGCCAGCAGCCGCCACATCTGGTGTATCAGCATCCCTCCACTTCAAAGTGGCAGCAGGGGACACTTTAACTAAAGCTTGTTGGACAAGCTTTATTTGAGGTACCCCGCTGCCATTTTAAAGTGCAGGGATGCTGATACATGACATACTGCAGGCACTTTAATTACAATGGCTCTTGGAATCACTCTAAATAAAGCACCCCCCTCCTAGCCCTGGAGCACATGTAAAAACTCCCTTATTGTCAGTTGTCTTGTGTAATGAGTTACTTTATTTAGGTCTTCATGGAGGCCATCCATTAAAAACAGGAGTAATTCCTGGGAGTCTTGTTGGCTGTATCCTGCAAATTGGTCATTGATCTTCCCAATTGTTGTTTTAAAATCTTTTGGACTGATAAATTTATACTGTCCTGTCCACAAAGCTTTCATTATCACACCAAATTCTTCAGCCACTTCACCTTTATGTCCCAGAATATTCAACCTGTACAATTAAAACAAATATCTGTTACTACAAAATGTTAGTTCTTTCTATTTAAATCTAAGACTATGAGAAGTATTTTTCCCCAAGATTAGAAAGTCCTCAGTTAAGTTCTCATCTTGCAAACAGTTGCGTGTTTAACTTTACACATGCAGATAACTGCTTGCAGAATGGGTCTCAATGAGAGTTGCATGTGGTATTGTTCTCATACACCAGGGATAAGGAATTAAAATACTTTACAATCTAGCTCCATAATCAGAGAATGGGTTGCAGGTCAGGACATTTTTCACTTCTGATTTCTGCCTTATCAAGTCTTGGCTTTGATATCCCAATTGATGGGCTCACCATAAACAGAGATTTTCCTGGAAGAACATACTTCACCCTATATCCAAACTTTCAGAAAACCTAGAGACGTAGTGTCTTAGCACTTCCAGTGTTTTTAATTTTAAAATGACTGCGTGGGGTTTTAAAGCACTAGTTTTAATATATATTCTTTTACTTTAAAACTGTAACAGTGGTAAAAATAAATTCTGCGTTCCATGCCTCAAATTAAAATATGATATAGATTAAGAAATTGTTACCTGTTGATATCGTTCTGATGGAAGTTTCTATTGAAATAATCAGCCAGATGTGGTGCATTGCACAGACACTGCAATACAGAATTCATATAGCAAGTGTTCCCTAAATTACGAAGTCCTGTGAGAGCTGGTCCCAATCCCCCAAAGACAGGGTTGAGATTCCGAATCTGCGACGCAGACAGCCTGGAGATTTCTGCTTTAGTGTAACAAGCAGGTCTGTAAGGAAGAAATTATTCAGCAGTGTGGAGCTTTGCATTTGTTTTCCCAGGTTTGCCTGACGGCCTACTGTATGTAGTGTTTTCTTCTATCACATGAAGAGCTAGTCCTGGTCTCATGACAGATTAGTTGGGGGCCCTGAGAAAGCAGTACATTTTAGCCTTTGGAGTTAAACAGCCTGACTTTTTTTCTGACAGACTTATCTTAAGTTCACACCAAATGATGCTGGATTGGCTCCGAAGATATCTGTGTTCCCAACACTCCTTGACTAGAGGTGGAAACCAGTTGAGTCAGAGCACAGAGAATACCAGGACTGTATATGCAATGCAACAGACTCATGAGAAGAAATGGAAAATCCTGCCACAGAAAGTTATAGAACACTCATTTAAGTTATTCAAGACTAAATAAGGTAATAATGGTAGATCCTATACAAGGCAATGAATACTGGTCTGTAGTACTGCCCAGAGACAGACTAGGGGCCTCAAACTGGTGGTCATTTCTAATCGGAGAAGTTTTTGAGACATTTCCCCTGCTGGACATTGTTCTGGAAGAGAGAGCAATACCGGCGTTCAGCTTACAGCTGCCCCCTCTCCCCTGATCTCCTGCTTGGTGTGGAGAACCAGCTGCTCAACTCCTCCTGGTCCAAGGGGACTGGACTAGTGGGGCAAAGCACCCCCCTGTCCCCTCCAAACTTTCCTAGACCAAGGATCCTCACAAGGTTGTGGACACAGTAGGAATTTATCCCCCACATGACACTTCAGAGCTGGTGCTTGTTGCTTTACCCTGGGAGGGGAGGAAACAGTAGGACAAATCCCTTAGTCTGTTTCCCAGACGAGGCAGTTCCTCATCTAGAGAAGTGGACAGCATTGCCCTGTTGCTTCCCGGACCAGTCCAGAAGGAGACGGGAGCAGCAGTGCAAAGCCCCCAGCCCTAGGCAATCCCTGCTGTTTCCCTCACCCTCCCAAACCAGACATGGAGGGGAGAGCACAAGCGTTCATTCTTGCAAGAGAAACTCTCTAGCATGGGAGAACTTCCAAGTTAATACCTGGAAGATCTTCTCCTTTAAGGGGCATGTTTCTCCCAGGAGAAACTGACTGAATGTTTGTGCACCTGTCATTTCTACTGGGAGAATGGCAATTCTCCCATTAGAAGTAACGCCTGTATGTGGCCCAGAGACTTCCATTCCACAACAAAGAGGAAGTTAACATCTACAAATAGTATGCTGATGAAAAACAGTCGTCGTTTAACCTCCCTGGGTATTCCATTGCTGACCTCAGAGTAGCTGTTCTTAGACAACATTTTACAAACTAAAGTAACGGGACATTGCAAAACAAGACCTCATCCACAGATTCGATTAAGTACAGTCTAAACATGAACTATGGATTCTTATCCCAGTACCTGGATTAGCTTTTGTGACCCCTTTGTCCCTATAGGTTTATTACTTGTTTGCCCCTCCCAGCACTGCCCCTCCCTTCTCACCTCCTTCTCCTGTGTTTTGTATTCAAAGAGAAGTCTCCCTCTCTCTATTTGATAGACTGCTCTGTGCATGTCCTCTCTCAGCATCTGATGAAGTGAGCATAGGCTCACAAAAGCTTAGACTAACTAAATTAGAGATGCATAAAGTGCTACAATCCCTTCAGCTACTTTACCAACAGTCACACTGTGGTATTTGAAATCCCATAAGTTTAACAATGGGTAAATAATGACAAAAAATGGCAGCTAGCCAGTTTAAGTCCATCATAAACTTTCTTACAGGCACATAAAACAATCCAATTATCCACCCGAATTCCATGAATTTTAAGACCTCATGTCGCACAGAGACTTAATTTAGCAGACATACTTATTTTCACGATTGACTGCAGGAGTTACAGGAATTTTCTTCTTCTCTTCCTCGTGAATGGCTTGGGTTATATCTGGTGAAGAATAGGAGCGCTTCAGTTTGGAGTGTTCTCTTTCCCGTTCAACAGTCACCCGTTGCTTGGCTTTGTGAGTTGGTGGAGTGGATGGAGGGGTGGATGTAGGAGCCATTTCCGGTGGATACATATGAACAGTGTTTGTTGGTGAGTGATAATAACGAAAGGTCCCAGTGGTTGTGTCTGGAAACTTGAGAGAAAAATAAATAGTTTAAAAGCCAGGTAAAATCCATCAGTGGACAATATAGCTTATAACATTTGAGTTATAAAAAAAAACATTACCTCAATAATTTAAATATGTAGACGTTATGATAAACTCACATTGCAGACCATCTCAATATTTAATGGATTAAGCTTTTATGAATAATACTACTTCCCCTAAAACATGCATTAAATATTGATTGCTTGGTGCCAGTGGTTGTAGACATTAGCTCCACTCATTTCAGTAACAAGAATCTTAAGATCTAGAGAAAATATGGAACACTATACGTGTAAAATGTTACGAAAAAAATCAAAAGAAATGTAATGGTAATGGTTTGCCTTTGCACACACAGGAAACGTGTTTCTCACAGGTGATGACATTCTAAAATTCTGGAAATTATAATTACCTTCACCCAGCCTGCAGGCAGTCCTGGTACTGTCCTTCCCATTTCCTCACTTCGTGCTCTCATCAATGGCTCCCGTTGGGACTAATAAATACAATTAAGTAAGGCATATTAAGTCATGGTTATGCAGAACAGTATGTCTAGACTGTCTTTATTTGTAAATTAAAAGGTTACAGATAAAACAATTCCCTAGGAAGCATTAGTGTTCCAATTAGAAATTTGGATTTTTTGGCTAGGACTGAAAAATGACAGAATAGCTCTGTATTTAGTATCGTTTGATCGAAATGATCATTTATTGTTATGGTTGAGAAATCACACCAATCCATCTACTCTTACATATGCACAACAATCTGAATCCCAATTACTATTCCCCACCCCTTTTTTTTTTTTAGAAATTTGAGTGCTTACTAAACATTTAGGAACAACCATTTCCCTCCCAGAAAAGGGAAAACAAAAAGGGGATTAACACAATGAACAAAAAACTGAAATTCTTGTTAATGCCATCAGAGATGTGTAAAGATTTTAGGGAAAATTTCAAGTTTGCCTGCAAAAAACCAAAACATACAAGTAACCAACAGCTATAAAACGCAGCCACAGATAAAGAACTTCAACATGAGATGAAGTTATAAACATGACATCTAACTAGATTTCTTTCAGCTTCACACAACACACTATATTTACTTTAAGTCTTTCAGTATCTTGTTCAGTATCCTCTCTAAGGGCTCCTGGCTTTTGAACTCCACTTTCACTTTCTGCTTGTCCTTTAACCCCAGCATGCTGTAAAAGATTTTAAAAAGAGATTTTCAATTTTCCTGTGGAATTACTAACCATCAATACACGTACGTGCGGGGCATGTTGCTTTATCAAAACTGAGAGGAAAAGCTGTGCGTCTTTTAATAAAAAATATTTTGAGGACACCTCAGCAGCAAGAACAGGTACGTACATGCTGAACTATGATCTTTAATTTTTCTACTTGTTCATACACAGTAGTTTTCTTGGAATAACGATTTACATCCAAGCCTTCTCTTGCAGCATGTTTAAGGCATAAAGTCAATTAGAAATCTATGCAGTTTCAAGAACTCAATTAGAAATTAACTTCCCAAATTCTGCTTGCATGGCTGTCTCTACTGAGTTCTCTAGTTTTACAAATGTATTTTTGTTTTAATACATTTCTCTCACTGTTGCTGTAATGAAGACCAAGAGAAAGAAAAAAGAAGAACAATTAAAAATATCTATTCCATCCCAGGCAACAATATAACGGTTCCATGTTCTCACTCAGAAGCTGGGAAAGGAGCTTTTCAGCACCAGGCTCCCTACTTTAGTCAAGTAAGTTCAAGTCTGTCAAAGTTTAAGCAACTTGAAAACAGAAACCATCAGTTGACCACAAACTGTCTGTATCACTAATGAAGTATCTTTTCAATGGACACGGTATAACTTGGGACCTACCTAATTCATGGCAGCTGCCTAGCAGTCATTTCATGGGCAGAGTACAGTGTCCCCTCCCCTCCCCCATACCTCTCATTGGCTGAGGGGGCCCAGTGACCCCCAGCCTGCAGTGCTGATTGGCAGCGAGGGCTGTCTGTCATGCAGCCCTGCCCCAAGTCACCAGTTGGTGGAGGGGTGGAGACACATGACAGACAGCCTTTGCAGCTGTTCAGTGGTGAAGGGCAGCAGCTATCTTGCTGGTAGCCCTTCAAGTGGGCATCCCCTCCCCTTCGCTGTTCAGGTGGGTTGCCACAGCGCTCTGGGCACTGCTGGCTCTCTCTGGGGAGTTAGCATTTTATTTTCCATAAGTTTTTTGCCCCCCGTGGATTTCATGAGCATTGCCCCATTTTTGTGGAATCCGCGAAATCGCAAATTCAGTAGGTCCCTAAGTAAAACCAATCATTTTCCTTCCAAGCTCAAGTTTTATCTGTTGAAGGAAAAAAAAAATTCAAACACCGACGTTTTGAATTTTCCGTGAATTGTTGTAAGTGTAGTTGCTATAAAGAGGACAAATAAAATATGTAGCTGGCCTGTATTTGTGTTTCAAATATTTTCGTATTAGGCAAGCACTGCCTAATTATAATAACTGCTGTAACACTAAGAAAACTAAACTAATCTCAAAATCCCCAAAGTGAAATTTCGTTCAGAACTACCCTAAAACATATCTGGCATGCAAATACTGTAATTTGGTTCACCACTGGAGAAATACAGGAGTCTAGAAGACAATTTCAATTTCTTTAAGTTCTGCATGCACTACAGAAGTCCTAGGTAAAGAAAAAAACATGGGGCAATGCAAGCTATGAAGCTGCTAGCATTGCATGTTGAGAAAGAAAAACAGAAAAAGAAATGCGGCAGAAGTAACTGCAAACAATTAATGACAGAAAGCTTTTAGAAATGTGTGACCCCCCCGCTTCTATAAAAACAAACTGCAAATATTTAGCATCCCACAGTTGTTATATCCATACGTGGGCGACCTGAAAAAATGCAGTAGATTCTCCTCCCCACCCTTGATTTATGAAGCATTTGCCTATTTTAGAATTTCCTTGTGAAATATTTACATAAAACCACATTTACATACATTAAATATTACTGATGCTGGATTTAAAGTGCACTAATTAAAATTAGAGAATATTTCTGGTGGTATATTCTCAAGCTGTAAATTTTGGAATCGGCTGCAGGGTAACCAAATTTGTTTCTTTATGTTCTGTGATCAGTTGAATCTATTTTATGGCCAGATTAGGAGTTACTTTACTTAGTTTTTCAGGCTTTGGAGCAGAGAAAAAGGAAGGAAGCATGACTCCTGCCAGGAAGAGACTGCTTTCAATGAAAACACTGAGCTGGGGTAGCTGGCTACTTGACTCTCTAACCTAACCAACAATACCATAAAGTCAATACCTCACAGCAGCAGAGTTAAGCTCCACCTAGGATATTAGGGGGTTGAGACTGTTCTTCCCCATCTTGCACCATAATGGCAGAGTAAGCAGAGAACCGGTGTAGCAAGGGGGACTGTAGTCATGTCTGGGATGGAGAAGCAGCAAGAGACTTTGAACCAGTTGTGCAGACTTCATGTCTGCAGGAAGTTTCCCATCTCAAGGGAATTCTCTGCTGCCCCGGAAGAGCCAGAATCTGGCCACTTTGGGGACTTTTCCCCCCCCAAGTAAATAGGAAGGCAGGTCCCAATAAAAACTAGTGTCTTGTGTTTGAATACTTCTGTACTGGCTGTATCCTATTATAGGCAACAGGATGCCAAATGACAAAACCAAGCCAAAGGAGTGTTCTTCCTTCCTTTAGTGGCAAATGAACCTCTGGTTTACTGACCTTGCTTGAGACTGACACCCCTGTTGCAGATACTGAAGAAACATCCCCTAACACTTGTCTCTGCATTTCTGGTGTTCGAGTCCCCTTTTCTTTCTCTTCTAAAGCTATTTTATCAAGCTCTGGTTTTTTTGCATTGGTTGTTTCAGGTTCAGTTTTATTTGTTTTTTTTCCTTCTGCCATTGCTTTGCGTGTTCTCTCTTGCGCTTCCTTTTCCTCTTGTTCCTTGCTTGCCTGCTCCTCCTGCTCTCTCCCCTCATCATCTTTTGCTTGCTGAAGCTTTTCTCTGTTTTCCTTTTCTTCCAGTTCCTCTTTTGCTTTCTGTTCTTGTGCCAGCTTCTCCCATTTGAGCTTCTCTCTCTGTTCTTCTTGTTGTCTTTCCCGTAACTCCTTTTCCTGTTTGCTCTTCTCTAACAGGGCAGCTGTTTCTGCGTGTATGCGGCTTCTTTCTTCATCTGTCAGAACAGACGTTCCATCAAATACTGGTTTTGTGGACCGATCTGGAACCATACGTCCATTCTCAATCAGTTGTTTGTCAATGGCTGTACTTTCTGATTTTGGTCTATGATCATCAGGGAACTTTGCTAAAGGCTTTTTTGTACGATCAATCTGGAATAAAATGGAGAACATGAGAGTGATGTGCATTAGTCTCCTGTGTTAGCTTGGAGATAGTATTCCCTAGCAACACTTTCTTCTTTAACTAAACAGGTTTTCTGCCTTGTGAAAACAAAGGCTTCTTCATCATTTTATCCATCTTACATGTTATAAGAACTTCTGATTATAGAACTGATTAATGTAAGACATTTAAAAGTCCTGCACAGACTTCAGTTGATTTTCATCAATATTCTGAGGTATGTAGCAATGATTTTTAAAAGGAAAATCCTTGAACTGAATCTTCACTTTTAATATGGCTATTATTATAAATGTAAAACAATAAATTTTCAGGTGAAAGCCAACAAAACACATCTAAATAATAAAAAGCTATTGTGTCAGGAAAGATCTGCACAAGAGCAGTGCTGTAAAATGCATCCTAGTCTCCTCCATTTTGCTCGTCCACCTTATTTTCAAAACGGTTTCACAAATATATTGACTTGCACAATTCAGATATCAGAAATCAGAAAGCAGTGATAGAGAACAGGACTAGAGCCAAAAACTTGAGTCTCAAATGGTCTCAGGGAACAGTTTGCTTTAATTTCCCAATTAGTAACATTAGGCTATTCATTTCTCTTATAGCTGTGACATGAGAACTAACTGTGCAGAGCAGCTGGAAGGTAAATGTTGTTAAGTGTTTACCTTCAGAATTCAGCCTTTTTACACGTGTCATAGATCAAGCTGAATCTTTCAGGCTGTAGAAGGCCCAGCACTTACCTGGGCCTGGTTTTTCCCTTTTTTTTGATCATGTGAGAGAACATGCAACTGAAAGGCAAATTTGCTTTTGGTTGGGGGAGGGTATTTAAGAGTTTCCTGTAGCTCAGACCTGGGAGAGCAGGAGGTGCCTGGGAGTCCTGTAACAATTGTCTGAGGCTATGAAAAGATGTATAGCTGATGTCCCTACCAGAAGGGAAAATGTGAAGAACCAGGAAACAATGGCCTGTGGAGGAGGGAAGAGAAAGAAGGTCTGTGGGTTTTATTTATTTATTGCTGCATAGGAGGGCTTTTGGCTAAAAGGGACACAGAGACCACTAATGCACCTTTATCAGCCCAGGGAAGACAGGCTCCAGAAGCACAGTGGAAATCTGGGTTAAGAGGTAAGCCATACCACAACAGAAACCAAAAGATCCTTCCTAGTCTATCATGTGTGGTTTGATTAGGAAAGGTGGAAATCTATAACCTATTAAGCCTACAATGCTGAGGCAAGTGCTGCTGTTGTTTCCTCGCAAGTCTAGATCATTCCAGTTTGCAGGTTTGTCACGAATAATTAACTAATAAACACAAGCTTAAACAGAAGAAAGAACAGCTTACCTCAGGGATATTCCTTGTAGCTGACACTGCGTGGACTACAGGTGAACTGTCAGATCTGGGGGTACCTGCACCTGGGATGCTGGGGGTGTTAAGTGATCCTATTGTCTTATCCAAATTGTTTCTTATTTCATCCTTCTCAGTCACTTCTACTGGGGAGGGCTTTACATAGGCAACAGGTAGAGGTGGAGGAGGAGCTGGCTCTTCCAGAGATGGGTAAGTAAAATCCACTGAAAAACATAAAATTAGAGTAGTTTTTAAAGCAAACAACATATTTTTAATCCTAAACAACAACAGTGCGTCTCCAGGTACGTAGTCTTGGACCACTTTAGCCTTCCTTCTTACTTACAAGATACAGTCACTGCTTCATCTTTGCCATGCTGGGGTCGGGTTACTTTAGCATTTGTTGTGTACTGGGGATAGCAGAGGAGCCAGCTCTCGTAGCCTCCTTCCAGGACCAAAGGTTCATTCTGCAGGATAGTTTTACTTTCCCACTGAAAAAATGTTGAAACATGATAATGTGAACATTGCAAAGGCACCTTTTAAATATCAGCTCATATTATGTTAAAACTTCCATTGCTGCCTGTTAAACTTTAAGGAACAGCTCTTTTTCAGAATGGTAATTAGTTAATTATTTAATTATTCAGGGTATAAAAACACTTCAGGGCAGGGATTTCCTTATGCATCTGTACAGCACAAGCACAACAGGGTCTCCTTCTCAACCAAAGTCTTTGGGCACTATCATAATATGAATATTTACTACTACTAGCAGCAACCCTCCCCATTTAGAAGCCATACGTTTTATATAGTAAGAATGTACTTAGCAGGGTCTCAGTTCTTTTGTGAATATTTGCATTAGTTTAAACTGTTAATCATCTGCCATCAACTAACAAAAGCTGGGAATTTCAGATTCGACACTACCACACATTCTTCATTCTCTATTATGACCAGAGGAGCCTGCAGGAATTGCAGGTCATCTAATAGAGCAGTACACTTAGAAGGCAGGGTCTGCCTGCAGCAATTCCAAATTCTAGCTGTGTAGGTTTAGGTACTAGAAATTGTTGTGCAAGTCTCTTTATAAGAACTGTATATTTAAAGAAGGAGGAACAAATTGTAGAATGAAAATATCGCTTTTCTCTCTCTCTACTAAATTTAATACAAGTAGTAGTTTATTTAAAGCTTTTGCCAAAACAGTACTGATCATTATTCCATTGAATGATCTTTATATTGCCTACTTCTGATTCAGGAGCTAGTTGTATAGTTTTTTAAGGAAGGCTCAACATAAGATTCTAACTGAATTTTTAGTGAGAGGGGGAAGTGCTCAATGCCGAGACGATGGGAAGAATTGGCAGCTGCAGGAAAATAACAATAACCAATGTTTTTGGCAATGTATAACTAAAGGGTTAATTTTTTAGCTTAATTCCTCATGTTCCTAAAAGATATATGGATCTTGTTGTGGTGTGTTTAACTATTTTTTTAAACTTATGTGCAGATAGGAATAGAAGGAAATGGTAGCTTCTTGCTAAAGTAAATGTTATCTATTAAGCTACAAACAGACCATTATCTCGCCTCTGAATCATGAGTAAGATAATATATGTCCTTGCTGAGAAATGGAAATGCCCCTGACTTTGATTTTCTTCCCCCAGAAACCAAATAATTCATTAACCAGTGGTGCTCAGTCTGACCAAAATTTTTACAAGGTATCCATCCAAACCATTGGAATAAAAATATAATAGTCCCAGATTTTAAAATGGTGATAAGAGATCCTGTGTCTTATTGACCCATTCATCTTGTGTGTATTCCTCCCCAAATTCTTGGAAAACATTTACTTTTATCTTCTGGCATAGATCTCTGAAAATAATATTTTGGGAGAACAGGTTGGTTTTAGAGAAGGGTACCACTGCCTGGGCCATTGCTTGGTGTTGCACTATCTAGCATCTAAATACGTTAAAAGAGAATCATTTGTATATACCCTTCAGAGATCTCAAGGGAGCTTTTGACTCCATAGGCCAGGGGTGCACAACCTCAGGCCAGATTTGGCCAGTGCAGCTGTCATCCAGTCCTTAGGGCTCCCCATGGGTCCAAACATTTGGCAGCAAGGGAGCAGGTTCAGCAATTGCTGCTCTTCTGTTACCAGCTTTCTGGACCCGTAGGGAGCCCTGTGGGCCAGATAACAAGGCCTGATGTGCTGGGCCGAGCGGAGGCAGCACAGGGCCTAGTCCATGTGCACAGGGATGGAAGAGGTGATTCAGGTCTGATCCAACCCACTGAACAGCCCATGCCATTCATCTGGCTCACAAGTTAAAAAAAACAACAAACCAGAGCATCACTGTCACTGATTAAAATGATGGAAGAAACTTGTAATAACATCTATGGATAAAACTCCCTTACAATTAACTGTCACTTATTATTCAAACAGCATCTAGGATGCTTTATGGAATTGATGGTGCCCTATCCAATACCTTCCCAATTAAAACAAGGGTCTGACAAGGATGCTGGCTTGCTCCACTGCTTTTTTAATTAATTCTTGAATGATCTAAACTAGATGCTAACACGGAATCAATTCCACACACCCATGATTTTGAAAGACTGTCCCCCTTTCGCTTTATGTAGATGACACATTAATATTGTGACCATCCCAAAAAGACCTCCAAAGGTTACTAGATACCTTTCAGCAGTACTGTACCTCAAATAGCTTGGAAGTCAACACCGCTAAAACCAAGGCATTGGGTTTTGGGAGTAGATTAGGAAACCAGATTTTTCTTCTACAAGAAAACGAACTTGAGGTGATGTCTACTTTTAAATACCTTGGAATCTTTTAGCAAAAATTTGAGCTAGAATAAATGCAGTGAAAATGAAATACTACAGCAAAACAAGCCTTGGGTAGAGTTTTAGTTTTTTACAATAAGATGGGCAGAAAAGTGCTTCTGAAAACACAAAAGGTAGTCTATACAGTCCATTTTATTGCATAAAGCAGAGATTTCTAACTTTTTTACAGCAGCTTTTATCTCTGCCTAATTGTACAATGGGGAGGGCTCATGCGCTCTGAAACCACACTGAGAAATGTGAGCACCTCAGCTCAGTTAAGAATTCTAAACTACTGGATGAAAAATTTAAATCTTTTACACCTACCCCATACCTTAAGAAGTCCATTCTTGAAGCCTCTCCTTTGCCAAAGAAACCCTTGTTTGAAAGGTTAAATAACATCTATATTCTCCTCCAGACAAATGGCCTGGGAAATGTACTAAGAGTCACTGACCTAGTATTTCCCCTATATTTAAAATAAGGCATAAACTTAAAAATTAAAGATGCCAGCATACATACAAATCTGCTGGCAGTGAGACTGAATTAACAGAAATCAAACCATTTAACATTTTTTAAAAGTCTTGGTGCATCACAAGCTCATACTCCTCTGCAACCCTCTAAGGAAAATAGATATAAAACAGAGAAAGCGGCTAGTTTAAGAAAGCTGACGGGAGTTGGTAGGTCTCAATTCTTTTGGTTTGGGAAGCGCTGGCCCCAGTGGTGGACCAACAGGGGTGGGGGGGCATGGCCCTTCAGGGTTCTTATCATGCGGATGGCGGCCGCGTTTGTTGTTTCGCCCGCCCCGTGGCTTGGGCCTTTACTTACCTGTTCTGGCCGGAAATTCCGGCTGCCACCCCTCCCCCCCACAGCCGGTGCTGGGACTTTCATTTCCTTCCTGGCCAGAACAGGTAACCAAACAGGGCCAGGGTGGGAGCAGAAGATGTCTCAGCGCAAAAGATGAGGGGGTGCAAATGCAAGCATTGGCCCCCGGGCCCTGGAGACCTACAGTACATCACTGGCTGGCCCACAGGCCTCCAGAAGAGGCTTCCTTCTCTCTTTAGCAGCTATCAATAGTCTCATTAGGCAGCAGATGCTCGGGCATTTCTCAGGAATTAGGACAAGAGGGGAGGAAAGTCTGACTATGTCCCTGTCATGCTGATACCAGACAGGCACATCCCCATATGAATTTCAGGTTACAAAGACGAGATCTTTGCAACTTCATCATGTTCAACCCCCCTCCCCCAAAAAAAAAGAAAGAAAGAAAGAAAAAAGCTCGTTTCCTCAGTCCATTCTGTTCTCTGACAAAAGTGGGAGCAAGTGAAAAAAAATGTAACTTCAGCCAACCCTTGTTAGGTATCAACATTGTGGAACCTAGGTGAAAACTGCAGGAAAGGAAAACAGGTGTTTACCTAGAATATTGCATCTCATTCCTGCCCTTTATTATCCTGGTTAATAAGAAGCGACTTTTAAATAGGTCTTTTCCACCCCCCCAAATTAGTCAAGTATAAAATGTCAAATCTGCCAACCTTAAAAAGTGCATCTTTCAAGCTCTGCAGCGTGGTTCCTAGTTGCAAGTCTCTTGCAGTACTGAACCAGTCAAGTAGAACAATATAATCTACATGTCCCCTCTTCATCCATGATTCTTTAGAATTCTCTGGGAGTCGAGCTTCAATCCAGTTCGCTGTGACTCTGAAATGTAAATAATGCATTTCATCCAAAAATACACAAAAACATTTTTGGCAGAACTTGTGATATGGATATAACACACAGGTAAACTGAACTGAGGCCTACCCTTAGGGCAGGCCACCCAGGATCTCCCTAAATGTTCACTTATTCATGCCATTTACTCTAACAGCACTTACTGCATTTTGCAGAATATAGTAATTAAACCAGTACAATATTTAGTTTCCTTCAAAAGATTGTATCATGAAAATAGTATTCCATACCCAGGACTGACAGCCTCTTCTGGAACACTGATGGAATCTGGAATACAGGATTCCTGATAATCTTTCAAGCTTCGTGCATCCATGATGATCAATTCAATGTTTTTGTCCATCATCATTCTATAGAGTTTCTCAGCTGTGACTGCTTCCTTAGATACAGAAGCTATTATATGCAAAGACATTAAAAACAGAAAAAGATTATGATTGTGTCTCACTGGAGATGTTCAGAATCTAGTTTGCAAACAAACAAGACCAAAAACTTAATTTCCTAGGGAAAGCTAATTTAAATATTCAAGTTCTTTTCCTGTGTGAAAGCTTTCTAACAGAATGCTGCAGGTAGGACTTCACAAGAAGAAAATATCTGAGACGCTCTGTTCCCACTGAAATAAAGATTAGTGGCTCATTTCTAAAAGTCTATGTTTTTTAAATGATCAATGTTATGTGTTACCTAAATGAGTGCAAACAGGTATCATTACATTGTGGGCCGTGGGTGTGCTCTTACAAGAGAAGAATTTCATATAACTATAGTAGAGGAGCAAAACTCAGGGAGAGGGTGAAAGAGCTCCTTACTCTAAATAAAAGTAATAGAAACATTTTAAACCCGTCTAGAATCTTTCACATTACTAGCAGCTGGCTTGTTTCTTTCTTTCTTGTTGACCGTGACAAGGTTAGTTCAGTTTGTCTCAAATAACTATATCAATGGGATCAAATGTACAATTCAGCAGCTTCCTAAAAAGACCTTAACCAAACCATGTTCTAACATACTACAGGGCGTTTATAAAGTCCTTGTGCAACTTTAAACTTTAACTTTGGATATACACATGGCAGAAGCAAACTGTAAACAATGATTGAAAGCATAAATAAGTTTTTAGCATAGTATAAGCTATACATAGGGTAAGGATCACAAATGCTATTCATGAAATCACTCAGCACCAACTGGAAAATGTTTTCTATGAGTTAGAAAGTCGGACTGAAAGATGGTGGTTATGTTGAAGTCTAGAAATTTGAGCTGTATTGTGTCAAAACTTAATGAATTATGCTTTCAATCACCATTTACAGTTTGCTTCAATCATGTGCACATCCAAAGTTATTAAAGTTGCACAAGGACTTTATCAACACCCTGTATTTGGGGATAACTTTCATAAATTCAGAGAAAGTTACAAAGTAATACCTAAAAGCTCAGTATTTATAAACATTACTTTTTATATAAAGCAAATTAAAGAGATTTAGTCAATATACTGAAATACTAGGAATAACTAGATTAAGATGATGCAGTAATTCTTTTTTTCTTCAATGACAGAAAGATGAATAAGGGAAGCTACCAAACTGAATTATATGATTTATTTTTTTTTTCATTCACATCTCTATGAAACACCACTTAGCACTTGATGAAACATCGACTTACCACTTGAGTTGTCAAGCTGATCTCTTCTTTCCACCAAACCCTTTTTCTCACCGTTGATCTGCTTTGAGAAAGTGTCAGAAGTTGCTACATTAATATTCCAATATATAATACTGTAACAAATTCAGCAAATGACCATGGCCAAGAATTGGTCAGACTGCTATCCATGGAAGGAGGCCAAACAAGAGGGAATCTCCTAGGTTATGCTGGGAGATGTTCCAGGAATCCCACCAGAAGACTGGGAAGACAGCTTCCCAGCACAAAGGGGAAACTGGGAAAGACGATACAACCTAAAATCACATTGCCTGTTAGGTGATCATGCTGCGTGCATGACTGAGGCAGGATCCCTACTAAGCTACTTCTGCTTTCTTGGATTAGCTAGATTTTGTTCAGAGATAGTTAGTGCTCTCCCTCCCAAAAATGAGATCTGCAATCCAGGGTCACTTCCATGCACAAATGCCAGGAAACAATCCTGCACATCATAGAGCTACTCCTTGCTTAACATTGTAGTTACGTTCTTGAAAAATGCAACTTTAAGCAAATTCAGTTACGTCACAGTAGTTACCTACTAGCAGGTGGTGGCCAAACAACGTTATTACTGAACACTGTGTGACTTTAAACAAGTATGTTTTCTAACAGATCGGCGATGTGATAATGAAACAACGTTAACCAGGACGACATTAAGTGAGGAGTACCTGTATCTCTAAGATTACAAAAAGCAATAAAGTAAAGGAATTCAACATGACGGTTTAAAATACAGAATGACTGAAAACTCAAACTTTGTAATGTGCTATAAAAATAAAAAGCATTTGACAAAAGGGTAGAAAATAAACTAACAGCCTTCCTGAATTGGAAATAGTTAACTTTCACCAAGTTAAAATATCTATCCTTTAGCGAAATATCACAATTTAACCCACTCTCTACAGTAAAACAGCCTTGTGTAAGTGGTGTTGTAATAAATTGCTTGTTTAAAATCGGGCATCAGATTTCCTATCTTATCCATAAATATTTTCCTCCATTACCTTCTGGCTTTTTCCTTTGGAATCCACTGCAGTTTCTGAAGAGTTTTTGGCTGAAGCCCTTCCATCATCCTTTGCCTCCTGCCTTTTATGCTGCTCTTGTTGCTCTTTTTCTTCAAGCTTCTTCCGAACTTCAGCTTCTTCATATCTAGGAGGAAAATACCCAGTTTTTAAAGACACTTTTAACATGGGCTACAATCACTCAATAGACTTGTGCAATGATTTCCTTGTAAACTTTTAAATGTTGAGGTCTCGTCACACTTATTTTAGCCCTCCACATTTATTCCATTTCCCCATCAAACTACTCTATGTTATTCCTCGGTGTCAGGGATGGGGGAAGATAAATGTCTTCTTCCCTCAGTCCCCCCCACTTTGCAAATAATCCCTGTTTTTCTTCTCTTAGGGACCATCTTACAGCCACTGCTCTTCAAAACTCAAGCTCATTTCCTCCCCAGCCTCAGTTGTTTGTATTTCTGCTTTCATATAACTGACAAAGTTAAGTTTCCTCCCCCTCCACCCCACTTCCTGTCTTTGTGTAAAGTTCAACTACATTTAAGCAGCATAATCTCTTAGGTTTAAGATTTAAAAATGAATGTTGACACTTACGCAAATTAGCAAGCCCCCCTTAATGCTTTTGCCAAGAGAACCTAGTGAGTAGCACTTGCGCTTATTGCTCAGTGTTCAAATTGTTCTTGGCCAGAGAACTCCCCTCAGTCTGCATCTGGTATGCTTTTAAGACTATCACAATCAACTGCATGTAGGAGCTTAAATAAGAAAACTAACTTTCAATACAGTTACAAGCCCAACAGCTCCAGATGAAGAATTCAGACAATGATGCTACCATGAAATCAGCACATGCTCCTTGCCCCTGGTCTTAGGGATTCTTGTTCTGGTTTTTGTTTTCCTTTTTAGCCCAACCTATCTATCTGAATCTTTTACTTCCTCTCATTACAAAGATAGCACAAATATTGTAAATCCATGTCTATAACTCTGTAGCTAAGCAATGAGAAAACAGTGCTGAGTCTTGCATCTTAGTTAATAAGATGTGGCCAAGTGGTTGCCATTCAGTTAGTCCTGAAAAGCTAACATGTCAAACTAAGGACATCCAGTTACTGCTCTACATCTTGGACACCAAACGTGTCTGTCCTTTTGATGTTTCTCTCAGTGGCGTGGACATTCCACAGGGATAAAGACGCAAGCTTGAAATCTGATGTTTCTCTACAACTTTTCTAGTCGGCGATACAGATGTATTTCAGAGAAAGCATTCATGTTCAGCAAAGCAAAAACATGTTTAAGTCTCACCACAAGATAAGTATACTGAAGCATGTGTTTACTGCATCTTGAAAGTAAACACTTATCCCTCACTTTTTTTTTTTTTAAGATATGAGGGATTCTTTAAGTAAATTAAGTCAGACTTCTGCCTGTACCAGGTGCACATTAGACAATCCATTTTATTTTCTTATTCTCATGGAAATAGTGGTTTCCCACCTGTCTCATGAGTGTGTTTAAAATCTGATGACTTTTTTTCTGGTACACTGTCCAGGATGGAAGCTAGTTAGGTAAACCAACTAGCAGATTTATTACTGAGTGGCTTCTGTGATTTCTACCCCCCCCACCCCCGAACCACTTTTCATTTGTAAGAATCCTTAGATGCGTCAATATGCCCAAATACATATTTACACTATACTCTTAAAATGATTAGTCATCATATCCATCCTCAAACTTTGGAAGAAATCCAAAAATTACTAAACAAGAAACTTTCACAAATGGTGCCTTGGTCTTAACTCAGTAAATACATACTAGGATCACTGCGCAGGATTTGGCTGTGCATCTATGGCACTTCTGAAATGTAAAACTCCAAAGGATTTAAAATAACATTTTAAAAAACCTCTGTGAACTCACAAGCTCTGGTGATGCACAGTCTCCAGATTTGTTCAAAATAAATGCTGCACAACATTTTCAGAAATGCTCTATTCATATGCATAGGTACCATGCAGATTCATGTTTGCTGAATTGTATACAAATTGACTGTGCAAAAAAAGTTATTGATCACTTCCAAAAGCTCCTAGCATAGATGCATTTAGTCTGACTAAACTGATTTTGCTAATGTTGAGGAGCCCACAAGTTAAACTGCCAGCAAAAACAGTTTTAGCCAGCATAAAGTATGCTCACAGTAGGAGAGCTTTGTTTATACAGATAAAGGCAAAGGGCTTTTAGTGTGTGAATATGGTCTTAATATACATATGTGCTTAGGAAATGCTTTTAATGGACAAGCAGTAGTGATTTCATAGAGGTTTTCCTTGGGACCTTTTATTTAGTATATGCATTAAAATAGTTTTATAGATGGCAGTAAATTCTGATTACTAAAATTACAGGAACTTTAAACATACAGAGCTGCGAGTCAATGGGGCCAATGACAGCAGATGAAATTTAGTTTTGTACACTCTGGATTGCCTGATATCAACAACAACTAAAAGCAGGATGCCTAATTTAATATTTAAGAGACAAAGGCTGCATATGCATGTGCAAATGACCTGGGAGAATTATCCTGGGCTTGTTTTCCTGGTAGAAAAACTTACCCAGAGACCCCTGAAGACATTTGAATACTGAGCCCCTGAGGAGCAGAGCACCCTGGGATACTGAAGACTGTTCTGTAGCTTCTCAGATAGGGGAAGGTACAGACATTCATTCTCCAAGAAGAAAGTCTCCTGAGAGCAATTTAAAAAAAAATCCTGAACAACTGTAACTCTCCAGTTAAAACTGAAGGTCTGTATGTGGTCAAAGCCACAACAGCATATGGTCAGTATACTTGAAATCAGTGCAGGATTTTACATATTATCTTTGAACACAGGTTTCACGTACCTGAGTTTCAGACTGTCCGAGAGTTTTTCAGCTTCTTCAACAGCTTTTTTTATGTTTGTAAGTCCAAGTATTGAATGAAAATAATCCTGAAATTACAACCCCAAGTACAGTCAGTACTATCCAGTGTATATACAGAATAGCACATTTCTAGACACTTAATATGTAGCAGCACACTGAAAACATGAAGACGTTTCCTCAGTAAAGAAAAAATTAAAAGGCCTTAAATGTAACAGAATTTTGTTAATGCCAGTTGCTCTAAATAAAATTAGATGTGCTCCTCTTAACTTAAAAAACCATAACAAATATTTATACATACAAGTGTATTAATATTTTTTACTTAATAAGACAACTCTGGCTGCAAGGACGAATCAGATGCGTTTATTCACTTTCAAAGAAGTCGTTTAAAAAATAAAAGAAAAGAAACAGTTTTGCACCTTATCAGGAAAGACTACAGCAGGACAACCCCCATAATGCATACATGCTCACTGTGCATATATCCAGTTGCTCATTTGTAGTAGTGTAATAAAGAGATTCCCAATAAAGAGTATTTACAACTGACTGCCTCAGTTGCCAGCACAAGCTACAATTTGCTTATTGCAATCTCTTATTCTCTTATCCATGTCAGTGCAATTCTCAGCTGTACTTCAAATCGTCAGATAAACTGACCACTAATTCAGAATACTTTTGTTGTTTCCACCAATATAGACATCAGTTGCACACTATATACCTGTTGCTGCTTGAAATCAGGTCTTTTTTTAACAAGATTGTACACAGTAACATATTTCATGTATAGGATGTAGGCCTTCTCTTCATCTCTATCCAATCTGCATTCCTCTGCTGCTTTGAAGATCTTAAGGGCACTCTGCACATAACTTGAAATTGAAGGAGAAAAAACAATTAAAACATACAACCCTTGACTTTATCTTTCAAAAAGTACATCTGGTGCCACAATAAAATACTGACTTGAATGCTCAAATCTTATGGTTTAAATATTTGCCTTTGGGATCACAGTGCAAGTGTTTCACCTAATGTGAACTGTAACCCCTTTCCCCAAATGCCATTCCTTTTTGTTAACCCTTTTGAATCACAGCATTAATGCTCAGTTTAAAACAACTCTGACAAGAATTCACTTATAGAGGGACTGTTCAAAGCTAGTTCTCTCCAAAGAACAGGCTGGTTTTGTTTAACTACTTATCACATCAAAACAGCATGAAGTACTTATATATTCAATCTAAAAATTCTAAAGGCAGGCTTTTTCTGTTCTTGTGAAATGGCTGACTTAAAGTGACTTGGGAGGAAAGACTGCTTGTGGGGGGGGAGAGGGGTGGATTTCATAGAAGTCCAAGACTCATTTTATGTTGGTACATTTGGCTTGACAATCCACAAGTTCACTATATAGAACTGTGGGAGACCATGTTCCTAACTAAAATCAAGGAGAAATGTTGGGTCCAAACAATTACCTGCACTGGATCTTAGCCAGAAGGGCAGTATTAAGACTTACCACTTTCTGTAATTAAGTGTATAAACTACAGTGCATCATGTGCTACTTAGCTGTAGCATTTGAATAATAACTCTAAAGTCAATGAACTCAAAAACATTCACATACTTTTTTGTACTGGTTTTATCAGGCTTTATTTCTGTCTTCTTGTTAAGATCTTTCAGCGAAGTACAGAGGTATAGCTCTTTAGGAACTGAAGCCACAGCAGGCATGTTAATATAGTTAGTTATGTCCTTAGGGATTGCAAAATTCTTTACAAGTCTTTCTCAGTGTTTTCCTGAAAAAGAGAGGTAGAACAGAAATGTTAAATAATAATCAGTTAAATTATTTTTTTATACAATGTATGGTTTTAAGATGCAGCTTCTTATTAACTGTGCAAATGTATAACATTAAGTATTTTTGTCTCAACTTTACATGAATGATGCATTAGTAAAAGAAACCTCTGGAACATACGTAACAATCTAATTCAACGTACAAGTACAATTTTAAAATTTAACTAAATTATTTGGCATATTTTGGTATATGAAACAGAACTGTCATGCCTAAGCTGCCAATTATAATATGGGTAAAGGTTACAAAGATATTCTGTGGTACTGGTGCATTTCAATTTTGTTTTTAATAGTATTACACAAACTATTAACACCCAACAACTTGTGTTCAACTGAGCTCTTTCTAATTTAAAAAACAAAACAAAAAGCAGGGACATATTTTATCGTTTTAATATGAAGCATCTGTAATAGAAGAATTGTTCATTTGTCTTGTAGAGCTTTGAACTTTTAATGCAGAGTTCTTGTCAGAGGTTGGCAAATATCGTAGCATTAAGATTTAAATGTTAATCCCTTAATAGTCCTGTTTATTACAGAAGCAATGCAAACTTTCAGAAGGTTTAGACGTGTATAACTTAATCCTTCAGAAAATAATGGAGCTATAAAAAGAATTCTAAGGAAATTACCAGGGAGGTGAGCAATATTTGTCATCTTTGAACAAATCACTTAGGAGTTTAAAACACAAATAAATAAATAAATAAATAAATAAATAAATCAGACGAGACTGGCACAAACGAAATGAATACACAGAATAAAACTGATCTAAATATATCTAAGTATATAATTAGAAAGACTACCTTTTTCTGCATTCACAAATCTTCCATGGATAATTGGCTTATGACCGGCTTAGGGCTGACCTCTATACGCAGACCTTACCCAAGCAAAGGTGCCTTGCAGTACATAAATCTGAAACCTTTTTGCTACAGTGCTAAGGCTTAACCACCAGCTTAGATATCAATATTTCTGCTTCTATGTAGGATTGCTCTTCAGACTGCTCTCATCATAGTCTGGTTTCTTAGAACTTCAGGCAGAGGGAGACCACTAACTAGCTCACAGTCTGACCTTCTGTATATCTGACTGAAACTTACTGTTTTGATACTCTTACTCAGGGGTTGTCAACCAGGGTACGCAGACCAGTCCTAGGGTGTATGCACGGACAGGCGGGGACAGAGCACCGCAGCCTCCCAGGAGCAGGGCCACGGCGGGGTGAGGGCAGCAGTGCCCCTCTGCGGGGTGGGGAAGCTTGCATATGGCAGCTGCCCCCCCCAAACCAGCCCCTACCCACCCCTTCTCCTGGGAGGCGGTGGCGCTCCATCCCCTCCCGCCCATGTGCCATCCTTGCCTCACCGCTCACCTCCCCCCGCTCCCCACCCAGCATCTTCCCATACACTACCCTCTCTCCCTGCACTCGGCGTCTGGCTGCACACTACCCCCCTTGCTTGGCGTCCAACCACCAGGGGTACTTAGACTAAAAAAGGCTGAAAACCCCTGCTCTAACTAGAATTTTGAGCTCAGTATAGAGTAAATCATTTTAGTCGTGGGAGAGCAAACTTTTTGTGCAAGAAGTAGAGACAAGGAGAGAGAAAGGTATGTCTATAACAGTGATTCTCAACTTTTTAGACACAAGATACCCCTTGAATAGCTTGAGACACCCCTCAAAATGTCAGTTTTTACTTTTTCCCCAGATTTTTACTGCAGAAAAGCAATAAAGCAAAGCTGCTGCAAAGAACTCAGGAAGACCACCACAACAGCTTGGAATGTTTTAACACTATGAATTCCTAGTTGAAATCTCTGGCTTTATCTTGTGAATCATGTTTGTACATCCAACCCCAGTAACACTGCATGACACCTCACGGCACCTGAAAGGATGCCAAAGCATCAAGCAGTGCTACAACATCCAGGCTCAGAATTGCTGGTCTATGCCCTTGGACAGGCTCACGCCAATATCTTGCTGAGATGCTCGGCATGCACTAGCTCTTAGACCAAAGCAGTACAACTGAGTTAATGCAGCTGTAATACTTCTGATTCAGGAGCTGACATGGAATCTCTCAATACAGCACAGTCTTGTGCCATAAAGACATGCACCAAGGTGTAACCAATGTCCTGTAACCTCAGGGAACTGGTTGGTTGAGAGATGCCTGAATGATCTTGGCAGGTAAACCATGCCCCATGCTTTAGAAAAAAGTGAAAAGCTGGCAAGTTTCCCCTACAATCCCCAAGTACAGCAATCAATACAACCAACATACAAGCAAAACACTGCAGTCAGACAGAGATGATTCTCGCCCACCTCATAACACTAGTCCATCCCAGTCCAAGTTCCATCTTCGTGAGAGCCAACCTTTAATGCTTCACAGGAAGGATTCCCTCCTCCACACAGGAAGGGAAAAGGAATTAACTCAGTCTCAACTGTGGCTAAACAGAGGACTTCAGTTGCCCACTTGCTCAAATAAGCACTTTTCACTTAAAATGATCTTCCCCAAACTCAGTGCTTAAAACCAGAAGGATTACAAAATACTTTAGTCTAACTTACTATACATTTTAAGGCCTTAACTTTCACCCAGGTTCCCATGTAATGAGTCCAATACTTTGTTTGGCTAAAGCATAATTTCTAGAAAGGTATTCAGTCCATGTCTAAAGCCAAGGAGATGGGGCATCCATCAAATGTTTAGTGTAATAGGCTGTGCGAAGCTTCAGTCCCTGATTCGATTCAGTGGCCAAATCTCTGAATCCAAATCGAATCAGAGGACCCTTTAATCTCTCCAAATCAAATCAGAACCCTTTGAATCAATTTGGAGATTCAGACATTGAAACGGCTTTAAATGTTTGTTCTACATAACTCTAGGTACCAGGCAGCTTGTGAATGCTGCGATGCTGGGGCACATGAAGTGTCCCCCAGGAGTGTAGGGGGCTCCGCAGAGCGCTTGGCAGCAGACCCGGAAGTGGACCAGAAGCACTTTCGGTCCACCTCTGGGTCTGCTGGAGATCGCGTGGGGGAGCACCCCTGGCTTGGCCCTGGTGCCTTCTGGGGCCGGGGGGGGGGGGCACCCCATGGCTGATCACTGAGCTGGGAGGGTTCAGGGGGGCCCCCCAGCACACTCCTTGGCAGACCCAGAAGTGGACCAGAACTACTTCTGGTCCACTTCCAGGTCTGCCACCGAGCACGTGGAGGGCCCCCCTGCGCTCCTGTGGGACGCTCCATCTGCCCCAGCATTGCAGTGTTCACGAGCCACGCCTGGTACCTCGGAGGTATGTAGAAAAAAAAGATTTAAAGCTGTATCTATGGCCAAACTACTGATTCTCCGAATCAGCACTGAATCTTCAGATTCAGATTTGGCCTAATTGAATCAGGGACAGTGATCCAAATCAACAAATCAAATCACTGTCCCCAATTTGGGCCGAATCCAAATTGAACAGGGCCTCCTTCACGCACCCCTAGAGTGTAAACGATGCACAGAATGAGAAGCTGCCCTGCAAATGATGCATATGGAGATACAAGGAAATACAGTATTTTTAAAATACTGACTTGTAAAGATTAGACCAGTGTTCCTCCATGTTTCCCTAACTTCTGCCTTTCCCCATGGTAAAACCATATTTTTGGGTAACCTCACAGTTACAAAGAGAGATGTTATTCTTCTTAAAAAGATTTTTCTTTTACATTACATTACATTACTTGTTTAATTCACC
>NW_005842444.1:716658-724071 GCF_000455745.1 Alligator sinensis | reverse complement strand
GGGGGGGACATCCTTAGTTGGCTTTTGTCCTTTTTTGGGGGACTGTAAATAAAGACTTAAAGGCTTTTCTAAATATACTTTCACAGTTCAAGGTGTTTATAATTTGTACTTTTTTATAACTCTTAGAGGTAGCTCATAACTGACCCTTAATTTTCATAAATTAAGTATTATAACACTGTCAGAATTCATCCTAGGAGCTATGAAAACTAGTTGGGGAAATGTAGAAGACAAGCATCTTAACTTAATTGTTCAAGTTAACAAGTGGCATTAACCTGTTGGTAGAAATTCTGATATCAATGTGGAATCTAATTCTATAGAATTCTGTCAGGCCAAAGCTGGATCTGAAGATTTCTTCTACATGAGAAAGCAAAGGATAAGCAATTTTGACACGCTGATTATCTGTAAAATGTGCTTTGTAGGAAAGTGAATGCATTCCCAGATTTTTCTTTACAATTAGGAGTAGTTACGGTTATAAGCCTCAAATTGGCACGTACATGCAATGATAGATTTAGCTCTGCCTTTCTGCCTGAAATATTCTTTGTCTTGACCCTGCTGCCAAGGAGTGTTTTATATGCTTTTGTCTGTCTGCACAATTCCTGGCATGTCAGTCACTGGTTTATGACTTGCGACTCAGGTGCTTTTGTATTGCACACTAATTTAATAAAGTTGGAATAATAGCTGTATTTTCTTTTTTGAAAAAAAATCTGATCACCAACAGTCTACTTCTACAGCCTTTGGAATAGATGGAACCATGTTATGAAAGTTGCAATAAAGCAAAAATGTATTCAAGATTTCTAATGTAATGTTCAGTGCAACCTTTGTTTAAGTATGAGATTCAAATTATAGATCTGACACTGGAACCTCCAAGGTTTTTAGGAGAAGCAAGTCTCTAATTGTAGCCCATCAGTAGTCTACTTATTTAGTACACAGTGGTGGTCTCACAGTTGGCCAGTCACAGAGTCCTGACTCTGTGCTCCTCTTTCTTATAAGCCGTTATAACACAGAATAAAGTTAAGTCTATTTGTTTTCTAACAAAGCTCTTGTTAACAGATAAAAGTAGTTTGTTTGCTAGTAGAAGAAAAAGTACTCTGCAATTCTGAGTAGGACAAAGCTGGTCTATACAACAAAACAGTCTAGAGATTCACACTAAACTATTTTAAAATTCAGCTTAATTATACTTAAGTATGAACAGTCCAAGTTGAAGATTAACTCCTGCAGAGTTTTGTGCATGGATTCAAGTGTGTTTATTCAGAAGTATAAATGAAATGAATCAAAACTATCAGAGGTTGTGAGGTACTTATATGGTAGGTCACCAATTTTGCCCCTCAAACCTCAATTCATGTGTTATTGACTTTGTTTTGTTGAGCTGAATAACACTGAATTATAGCTTTATCTGAACAAAATTAGCTCTAAGAATCTGGTGTGGTTTTGGCTTTGGCCTGGTTTTGTGTCTTTATTTTTCTCCCTTGGTCCTAGAGATCAATTCTAAAATGGAGAAATAAGAGTAGTACCAAATGGACCAGTAAACTTTTTGGGTAGAGATTACAGTAGGGCTAAAGTTAAAATGCTGTTTAAATAAGTTAAAAACAAAAAAACCTACAAATAAATTATTCAAAGGTGTCTCCAAAAAAATGGCTTCTGCTCTTCCTGCAGGCTTTGCAGCAGAAATAATGCTGTTAGAATACAATTACTGTCAATAGACAATGCTAGTCCATGAGCATACTGAGCACAAGAGTGTTATGCAAACTGAAGTTAACTTTACAGAAACAGACATGCCAACTTCAGGCGAAGACAAAGCACAAAGGAGTCAATGCTTGACTAAGTGTAAAAATATTCCAAAAGAAACCAAGGTCTTGTAATCAGTATCAGGAGAACTTAATATTCTGTTGAGACTTATTCTTATATATACAAATCAGAAAGATTCAATGTTGCTTTATTCTTCTGCTTGTGTTCTATCTTGTAAATCATGGTTATACATCCAACAGTGTTAACGTTGCATGGTACCCCATGGCACCCTCGAAAGGATCTCAGGGCACCCCAGGGTGCCATGGCACTCTGGTTGAGAATCACTGTACTGTACCAATAAATAATAACGTGCATGACTTTACAGACTTTACAGTTTAACTGCAGATATACTAACACAGAAGCATGTAACAACTTGGTTATAGGAAGTTGGAATTTAAGCAACTAAAATAACTATATTAAAATGAACGGATTTTTTATAACTATACTAGAGTATGGATACTCTAGGAGGGTGAGAGGCTGGAAGTTGGCTACCAGTGTTTAGTCACAAGAATACACAGCTGGTGCCCCAAGGAGAGAAAAAGGAGGGGCGGGGGGAGAAGGGGGGACGGGACGGGACAACACAACAAAAACACTTCAGTGGAGCGTTCATACTTTAGTAGAATTATGCAAGAAGCTTATTTCAAGACTGCAATCGTTTTGCATATCAGATTAAATATGAAAGAAGTCTATAGTTTTGTTCCCCTGGACCTTCATTATGGGCCTTATTTTCTCTGGCTTCATTTGATTGAAAGAGCTCTAACAAGATGGGAGGAGCATTCATTTTATTTTATTAGTTAAAATGTACGTTTTAGCTAGAGTTCCCCATAAAAAACTATTATTTTAAAATCCACAGTGAATCAGTAGCTTAGCTTCACACATTTCTGACAAAATATTAAGACCTTTGTGTAGTTGTCTATTAATTAGTCTTGAATTTCTGGCTTAGTTTGCTCATTTGTTTTTTAAAGGGAATAAAGAGAAATCCAGATTCATAGATTAAAAACGCACATTAAAACAGGTTTCAAGATCAACTGGTTTTATGCAGAAGGAACCAAAAATTGATCCCGAAAGTCTTTTTCTAAAAACTGTCTGATCTCCGCTCCAGCACAGAGGAAAAAGCACTTCCTCTTAGCTGAGATAAATGCCAGCTATTAGGCCAGCGTAGAATGTTTTACTTGAAAATGTGTGCTGGTAATGCAGAACTGCAGAGGCTGTCTATAGAACAGTTATCAGGATGGCAGTGTGGTGGAGATGGAAGTCAAGGGTCAGGAAAAAGAAATGAAAGGGAGTGATGAAACAGAAGGATTGGGGGAAAATAGACAAATATAAAAGAGACTAGAGAGTAGCTACATAGTATAAGATTCTTCTTCCCAACCTAAGAGTCCATAGAATCAAATCCATCTTTTCTGGTGTTAGTAGGGACTCTTTAGTCCATTGATAGTATATGCTTGAAAGTTCAACAGTTTTTAGACCAGGTTTGTATTTCCCATCAATCCACTAATTTTTTTTGTTCATTGCTATATAAGTGCTGTAACACAGTTTGTGAATGAACTGTGTGACAAGTGTAGTGCTTTTGTAACTTACAAAATTATTTTTTCCTCTAGTGATTGCAACACCTTACCTTGTTAAACAAGGCAAGATTTGTTTTGTTTTTAGCAAACTCATTGAAAGAAAGGGAGTATTGGTTAGAATAAACAGTTGATTTTGGCGGCGCAGTGTGACATATTTCTGAAGAACTAGCGTCTGTAAGGTGCAAATCTACCCTGCCTTCTACTAGCCTTCAGACTAACGTGGTATACTACATCTCTCAACCTACTGCTTGTCAAGCCAGTAGCAGGTTAGATTATGAGAACTGAACTAAATTTACCCTCATGGGCACAATCACAAGGAGTATTTAGCAGGAATATATTTCCTTTTAATTCTGCTTGTTTCTGAAAAGGAGCAAAACTAGAACACGATTCCTTAGTAAATGAACTGAGACCATCTTAAAACCTGCAAAGTAAGGTCTAAAAATTCGGTATTGTAAGTGTCAATTGCTTTTGTTGGTTGAAAAAAGTAGTAGTAGCGTGTAGGTTTTTACTGAATCCAACACTTTCTGTATTACAGGAAGAGAATATCATCCACTCTTAGGTATTTGCTGCAATTACTAAGGCAAGAAAGAATTAGGGAACTTAGTTGTTGCATGCTTCTGTGTTAGTATATGTGCAGTTAAACTGTCTGTGAAGTAATGCATGTTATAATTCATTGGTACAGTACAGGAATTCTCAGAGTGCCAAGGCACCCTAGGGTGCCCTGAGATCTTTTCAAGGGTGCTGTGGGGTTCTATGCAATGTTAACACTGTTGGGTGTACAACCATGATTTACAAAAAAACCCTCAGATATCAAATAGGAATTCATAGTGTCAAAAACCTTCTGCCCTGTTGCTTTTCTGGGTTTTCTGCAATAGAAGAATTGCTCTATTATCTTTTAAGAACCACTGGTGTAGCAGTTAAATACTTATGTAGTAAAAACAGTCCATGTGAGGAGTCCAGATCAGTCCCATGGATACCTCAAGGACTTCAACCTCATAATTTATGGTGCCTGCCTCTAGATTGCGTCACTTAACTTTATAGTATCCAGTTTTCCAACCCTTATGCTTAAACTTTGTTCTGGAGGGAACACATTTAAGGGTGAGAGAGTGGTTCTGTCCAACTAATCATTTATTGTTTACCCGTGACTAGGGCTCCTAGACATTGCTATAACATGATACATAAAATATCTAACGAGATTGCCAATGAAGGTTCTATGCTACAGTACTCTGCAATGCAGACCCTTACTTGCTAGGAAATTGACTGAAAGACTGAACTCCTTTTTTATATGGCAGTACATATTGTAATGGTTCAAGTGCAAAATGCTGACCAGATGCTTACTAGTACAAATGAAAAATACTTAACTGTCCCTTCTTTCCTAGTAGAGGTTTTTGCACTATTGTGTGTGCTGTTCCCTTATTTCTCCCTCTACTCTTTCCATTAGTCTCATAATTCTAGAGTATGCTCTGCCACTGACACATGATACTGGGGAAGATGGGACCTATGGTCTGACCCAGTAAATGGCAATTCTTACATTCTTATGTATTCCCTGCTTCTTTCTTCTCTCACCCAGTCACTTCTCGCTTCCCCCTACCATCACTTAAGGTTAAAAAGGACAAATTAAACTAGTAATGTTTGGGCCACTCAGCTACATCACCTCTTTCTAGCCTTGAGTCAAAAGCCTCCCAACAAAAAAGATGAATAACCCATTACAGTTTCTAAACTATGAATTAAGTCCTTCATGGAACTGCACTATACATTTACATAAATAATTTTCCACTTGCTGCAGAACTAGGATCCAGAATCTAAGTACTCATTTTTAAAACAAGATTTATGTTCCAGATATTTGGCCTAAAGGCAGAGAGAAAGTTGTGTTGGCACTGTTATATTGGTAATGAGTGTGGGGCAAGGAAGGGAAGCTGTATATTCTTTACACTCCTGTTCTAGTAAATGTTCTAGCACAGATACAGTCATAGTGCTATAAAACCTTTTATAGTAGTATAGTTTTTTTTCCAGCATGAACACTTTTTGGGGTTTTTTTTAAAGATAAACTACTGATTTTAACCACATCTAGACTACAAACACTGTCCATTAAATTAGCAAAACCTTCCTAGCTCAAGATGTGGCCTAAACTCACTAAACATTTCCTATTGCCTGCAGACTCAGGAAGATAACAGATCTGAATGCTCCTCCATTCAACCTAGATGAATGTTAATTCCAAAGCAAAACAACTTAAAAAGCCTATATTTAATATTGCACATGGACCACTTTAACAAGACATGGATTTCTAAAGGTAACATTTTTTTTCTGACTAACTGTACACTTAGACAAAGTTATCCCAAACCACGCAGTTAGTCCATTTCCTGGACTATCACAGCTACAACCTCACTTTAACACCATCTTTTTTTAATAAGACATACAATTAGTATTTACTGTATGATATGGAGCCAATTCCAAGGTTATCTCAAGAGCCCAAAACTTCATGTCTTCTACCTAGGCTTCAATTCTGCAGAGACTTAAGTGTGTGCTTAACCTTACCACTATGAATTAGTGCAATACGACTATTTCCAGCAGAAAAGCTGAAGTGAATGACTGTTTGTTTTTTATTTACTTTTCTTCTTCCAGGAAGAGTGCTAGTTGTTAAAAATCATTACTGTGATATAATTAAGGGAAGAGTAAAAAAAACTTTGCTCTCATTATAGACAAATACTGGAGTTGTACTGGTTGTACCCTTAAAATTCAATTCAAATAATGCTTCCATCTAAATTTTGTCCATCCCAACTTTACTAATCTGATGTTCCCGAGAAGCACACAGCACAGTTCAGAAATAGGAAAGCACTTCTATTTATTTTTCTTCTGAAGGCACAGGCCTTCAGCTGCCCCGGGGCTCCCTCCACAGCTGCTGGGCAGAGGGGGCAGCCACGGTCTATATATTATATTCTATAATATATAGAAACTAGCTGGGGAGGGGGATTCTTACTGGACTGATTGTTTCAGATTCACCCCCATCTAAAAATTCAAGGTCAGATTAAGCTTAAAATGACCTTTGGGAGGTGGGAGTTGGGAACTGCTATATATACTGAATACAGCATTTTTCTTTTTTTCCTGGCCTATCCTTAAGAGATTTTCCTCGCCTATCCTTAAGAAATCCTTATACCATGCCTGACTCCAGAAGGAACTAAGAACCCAAAATATAAGGAAAATTTGCTGGGGTATTTAGGGAATACTTAGTGATACCAGGCAGTCTCCACCAGCAGGAAGAGAAGTAGATGATCTAGCCTGTAATTAATATGACCGGTTTTTCATGGGGATGTGAGTAAGCAGTGCCTATGCTAGCCACAGCGGAAGCAATGCGTGCTGTTTACAACACAACTGTGAATCCGTAAGACACACAAAGCAGAAGTTTAGGGCTGGAAGATGTACACGCTAATTACTGCACGCTAGTCATCCTCTCTTACGCGCAGTTTCTAATAAACCGGGAATGGGTTCTTCCGGCTCTTAGTATTTACGTTTCGCCGGCACTTGGCTTGCTGGACTCAGATGTGCACATCCCCGGCTTCAGAGTTCCAGGGGGACGGCGTCTCGCCTACAGACACCGCCACACAGGTGCGCGATCTGGTCCGCACGCACCAGCTTCCCGCGGACGCGAGATGGGCTGAAGGCTTCTCCCGTGGGGCAGCCCAGCGCCATCTCCCCTGCAGACCAACCGTGCCCCAGGGTCCAGCACCTGGAGAGCGTCCTGACTGCCCAGCACCGGTCTGTGCCCGTCGGTCGGGAGTCTACAAAACTCAAGTGGCTCCTAGTGTGCCCCACATGGGATGCACCCACATGACCAGAGTGCGTTTGGACTTTCTGGGGGCGGCCTGTGAAACACGACTGGGCCCAAGCAAAACATGACCCAAATACGGGAACCAGAAAGCGAAACAGATTCACTGATCTGTCCCAAGTGAGATTCCCCGCCCGACTGCCGGCAACGGCGCCGGCCTTTCCCCACCCGGCCCCGGCCCGGCCCGGCCCGGCCAAGGTCAGTGGCAGGGGTCCTGGCCCGGCCCGGCCCGGCCCC
>NW_005842444.1:711212-716406 GCF_000455745.1 Alligator sinensis | reverse complement strand
GAGGCCGAGGGGATGTAGCTGTCTTGGCCTGACCATCGTGACCACCAGGCCCGAGCACGTGCTGGGACAGGCTCCGCCCCGCGCGCAGCCGAGACCCGCCGTAAGTCCGAGCTGGCAGCGGGGAGCCGGGACTCCTGGCAGCCCCGGGCAAACTTAGTATCGGCCCCCCTTTGCCACCGATGATGATCATAATAATCGGACAACGGGGGGAACAAATGACCATTTTCAGGCCCCGTGCCTGTCTGTTCGCCTATGCCTGCGGGGTGGGGCGGAGCGCAGCCGGAGCTTGTCCTCCAGAGGAGGGTCTGGCAGAGCCTCGCCGGGCCACATCTCCAGCCCCCAGGGTGGCTGCGGTTGTCAGGGGAGAGGTGGAGCTGGATCTGTCAGCTTTGTGCTGGCCCAGTTTCCCCTGGACCGTGCAGTTGGCCACAGGCTGTCTCCGGAAGTGTTCAGCCCGTTGTAGGGACCGGGGAACCTAGCCTGTTGGCAGCGCTATGCGTTTAATGCCATGCCTCGTTACTTCTAAGGATGTTCAGAGTCCAAGTCAACTGATGGTCACAAAAACCTGAAATGCTTCACACACTTAGATTCCTTGTATAATCTTGACGTAAACGTGTATTTAACTGTTTTGTATCCATGTAATCTGTGACACAACTTTATCTTACTAGAGAGGAGAGCTTACTGGCTTTCTAGTGGGACACAATATACTTGCTCCTTGATATGAAGGTCTTGAAATCAGGGGTTTTGATGTGTACTTGCAGCAGACATCAGTATTAGCAATGCCTATTTGTACTTAGATAAGCAGTGGATCTAATGGGAGTGCAAGTCCTCATACCTTTTACCATACTGTGCTATCACAATAAAATATTTATAAAGGAAGCTAATGATAAGGGACATTCGTATCAGAGAAAAGTGGACTGATGTGCTGTCAAATGATTAAATAGAATTTAATAATATTATTAATAGTGTGGTGTTGCAAAACAACTTTTACCAGAGCTGTCCCAAGTGCTTTAACAAGTCAAGTCAGTCCCGAGGCCGCTGCGACCATTGGGGCACCTTCGATGCTGTAACTACCCTCCTCCACACTGCATGAGGTTAGCTGAGTTGCTTTGCAGCATTGATGATTCTTCGAGCAAAATGACCCGGTGGTGCCCATCTCCTCTCCAGGTATGGATGGCCGTTGGCTCGCAGGGAGCTGGGTGTCCACACACCTTCCTCACCCAGGCTAGCCCAGGTGGGGGCACCAGTTTAGTCACTGACAACCAAACCATGGATCAGGCTGTACTGGTTTACATGGTACCAAATAGCAGACTAAGACAGGCCTGCCTGACAATAGCTTTAAAGACAGATGAGTATTCTCATCCCAGTCCAGTAATGTCATTCATATCTGTGGCAGAAATTAGAAAAGATGTCAGATATGCTGACATCCATGACTGAGGCCTGGGTGTGGAAATGACTGAGAAATACCATGTTAAAGATACTGATAAATACCATTACTGTTCAAAATGGACTACTGGGAACAATTCTAGACCTTGGAATTAGTCTTTGCTTATATCTCTTACCATTATAATTTCTTTATCCATTACAGTGCTGATGTGTTTTAAGGATGTGCCTGATTCCCAAAGGGAAGAAAACAAAAAAACAAAGACAGTTCTTAATAGCATGTTATCAGAGTTCTTTCAGTGTGGGTTCAGGATAACTACAGCAAATCGTGACTGGCAAGGCAACTAATGAGATGTGCAGATCACCCTAAAACTGGTCCAATAAAACCTCCAGCTCACAGCCACATGTATTAAACCAAGCCCAATAAAGCACTTCAGCATGTGCTCAGTAATTTGCTGGATCCAATATATTTATTCAATAATTTATGGACCAAATCATACAACTATTTCAAAACCATATTCTCTTAATACCAGGAGTCCAATTAACTTTAACCAGTATATTAGTATAAACTTTAAAAATGTTGCTGTAGCTTTTTCATAAAGTACCCCAAAACTCCCAATTTCTCAAGACCTTCATGGCAAGGAGCAAGTGTGTTGTGTCTCACTAGAAAGCCACTAAACTCCCCTCTCTAGTAATATAAAACTTCCACTTCTCCGCACCCCTCGGGGCTAAATATTATAACTTAAACCCATCACTGATAAGTGATTGGAGAGAGAGAAATACTTTGGCAGGTTGTTTAAAAATAATTCCTGTTTGAGATAAATGTACTTTGGAAGGTTAGAAGGCTGTGACAGTATAGCATATGTGGAGAGCATACACATGAGAAATGTATTTTATCACGTAGATGTTACCACCTCATCTATCATAATTTTAACCATCTGGAGAGATCTGCTGAAACATGGTAAATCCTTACTCAGTTGTAACGTGCTTTGCTGTTGGATGAGACGCATGAATATGTTACTATGCTGAAATCCTTTAAAGACATGTATACACTTTATAATGGCCTTAATGCAAAACATTCTATTTGCAACTTTACCAGAAAGATATTTTAAGTGTGACCTGTTTTTCCCCCAGTTTTAGCAGGTATATTTTATACTCATACCAGTTTTAAACATAATAAATGTTCTAACCGAGCGATGTTAGAAGTGTGTATTAAAAAGTATCCTTTATAATGTAAAAAAATAAGCACCTGTTCAAAGACAATATTTTCTTCCATGCACCAAAAAGAACCTGAGCTCCCTAGCATCTGCATAGCTTGCCTCCAAGCTTTTAGTACACATGGCCTGGTTCCAACTAGCAGAGGGAACTATATCATCATCACACATGTAGTAATACCCTCTATAATAGGGTCTCTCTCTACTATTCTGCCTGTTTCACTATCATTTTCCTCTATGCTTGCTTCTTTAGCCCATTTAATCAAAGACTAAATTGTGTGTTAATCAAGGACTAAATTGTGTGTTAAGGACTAAATTGTGTGTTGTGGGTAAAATTTACTATTAGAATAACAGAAACCCTCTGCACTACTTAAGCCCCGCATTTCAGGGTTTAGGTAACACATGGCACTTGAGTTCCTCTTTGAAATCAGAGCTTGTTATTTCAGGTGTGAATTGGCATGGGTGTTGGTGGGGAATCTCCTCTATTCTTCCATCAGTCCAAGGCTGCATATGTGCTGGGCATAATCTGTCACCAAAAATGACAGAATAGGATTAGAACTTTTTGTGATAAAGTTAATTCAATAATGGAAAAAAAGTTTTATTGGAACCACAAACATCAACCATTAGGTTACTAGATTGAGCTATTACAGCATCAACTTAATCACTTTTTAATGTTTATACTATTTACACTTTTTACTGTGATCCCAAGGATCACGGACTACTGGAAATGCAGAAAGTGTGATGCAGAGGGATTCTGTTATAAAAGTTAGTTCTTGCTTGTATGGGCAGGACAATGGCATGTTTTAGAATTATGTCTGTAGTTTATGCCATCTGGGGTGATCTGCTAAAACATGGAAATATCCTTACTTAGTTATGCTGTTTCCTGTGTAGCTGAGTCATGTGGTATTCTGTTTCTGAGTATGTATTACTCCGCTTCATCCCTGTAAAAATCAGATTAAAGAGTAGAGCACACAGACCATGAGAGGAGTGTCATTCCTAAAATACTACATTTCAGTTAATTAAATTAATATAATGGAAACAAAACCTGAAACCATATTCCCCTTCTCAGGTAAAGAAGAGTACAATTTAACCTTTGAGGACTCCTCAAGAGTCTGGAAGACATAGTTCACACAGACTAATATTGCTGTCTTGCCTGTTGTGAGTTCTGTCAGATGTGTACCCTTTTAAAAATGACCATTACAAAAATAAAAGTCTTATAGTTGACTGCAAAACTTACTTAAACAAGCTCTCATTTCTGAATCATTCTGTTGTTAAACAGCTTCCTCTTTATTAATCTACCTTAGCTGTGCTCATCACAATTAGTGGCAGAAACTTGAAGACAAACTATTTTTTTTAAAGATATTTACCAGTAGGCAGGAGGAGGAAAAGTTAACTGCATTAGAACTGGCCTTTCCAAAATAAAGTAAATTGTGATCAGGACATAGTAAAAGCTTTTACACTGGTTCATGGAAACTTAGCTGCTATTCAAAAGCAGATTTGATTTTATTATACACAACTTAACTCTGAAGAATTGTTTTGCTGCCCCAGATATCAGTACTTGCACTGAACACTTAAACACTGCCAGTAGCCTTGTTTGTTTTGGGGAGACAAATATTTTTCTGTAATCAGCAGCTGCTGAGTAAACAACATTATACCTCCAAGAGAAACGGTTTTATTTCGCAGTACAAACAGGTTTTGAGAACAGACTCGTCATCAGCAATTGAAAACTGTAATGAATATTGGACTGCTGGTTTCTTCACCTGCATGTAAACATTTGCAACCCCCAGAAGGAAAGGGGAGGTTGTACTTGCTTTTCAGGACCGATAAGCTTTAGAAAGATAGCAACAGAGAGTCAGAGCAAGTTTTTGAACGAGGTGGAGGAAGCCAGGACTCACTAGGCTTTGGGAAGTGATGCCCCTCACCAAGAAACTGCAAGTTTGACAGCACGTAGTTAAGGTCGGAACCCAGCCACAATCGCTAGGTTATAACTTGCGCCTGTTTCAACAGGGCTTACCTTTTGTTCTCGCTCTCTAAAATGTGGATACTTTACCGTCCTATTGTACCATGGCCACCTGAGGTTTAGTTTATTTAAAGAGATACGATTTTAGGACTTGGATCAATGGTTACTCACACTAGCGCTCTTCAGAAAGGCAAGCGAAGCAGTTTTTAAGCGAAAAGAAAAATAGACCTAGACTAAATTATGACAATAAAAAGAAGTTCCCTCCACAGAAGGAAACCAAAGGAGTACTCATGTCCACCACGCCAGGAGCAGGAACATGCAACTGGTAACAGTCTCCACGTGGGCAGAGGGCAGCAGAGTGGTCCCCGGAGACAGGCAGCAGCAAAGGCCCGGGGGTCGGAGCAGGGCTGGGGCGCGGATGTCAGCCCCGGGGCCGGCTGGCAGGAGCTGGGGAGCAGCCGAGCACCTCGGGGCGCCGAGGACGAGAGCAGAGCAGGGCAGGGCGAGGCACTACAGCGGGGGGCACCGCGCCAGCTCCCTCAGGGCCTTCGCAGCGCAGAAGGCGGATCTCCGCGGCCTGGCCGGTGCCCCCGGGCCCTTCTCGGCAGGCGGGAGCAGCCCCGCCCCCCATCCCCGC
>NW_005842444.1:705351-710594 GCF_000455745.1 Alligator sinensis | reverse complement strand
CGCCTGGCCCTGGCCCCGGCCGGGGCCCAGGGGCTGGGCGGGGGGAGCGGGGCCGCCGGGGCCCAGGGGCTGAGCTGCTTGGCACGAGGCCTTCTCCCCCCTCTGCTGAGCTGGCTTCTCGCTGGGCCCCATTGTGTGAGGAGGCGTGAAAAAACGGAGAAAAGCCCGGCCCTCCCTTGGGCACGGGCACCTGGCTCCTTCAGGAGCTGCCCCGAGGGCGCAGCCTGGGGTGCACGTTGAGGGAAGCCCACTTCGTATTGGGTTTGCATTGATGCACTTCGTATTGGGTTTGCTGCGTTGGGGAGCGACGCTGCTTGCTGCAAGGAAGGGCGGGTGTGCAGTGCAGGGCCTGGCTTGCTCCCAGGCTAATTTGCTTGAGGAGCTAGAGCGAGTTGGGCCCTGAAGTCAAGAAGTGAGCGCCAGGCCAGGGACTAGCAGCTCCTTGGCCGTCCATCGTCCCATTCGTTGTTTCCTTCTTGGGGAAAACACCGGTCCAGTGTTTGCACCCGTGGATCAGACAGTGGCTGTGTTGGGGCTCCTGTGTCTAAGTGCAGGAGCTGTGGAGGGGGAGGGGTGATAACATCTGCCCTGTGAAACTGTTTGGTAGACATTTTCCGTGTGAGGTTGTTGTACCATTTAGGGACATTGTTAAAATCCCACTAGATCGTTTCTGTCAATACAATACCATATTTCTAAGAGAATAATTGTGTTGTAATTATTCATTGATGCACACGAACGTAAAGGCCAAGTTTGTGGTCTCTGATTTTAGGGCAGTATTTCTTTTCTGTCATCTTGAATTATGCAGTGAAGTCCTGATTCTCTGTGGGGGTGTTTTACAATGCAAGGGTGAGAACAAGGCCCTGTTACCGAATTAAACGCCTTGAACAGTAACCCACTCTGGCACTGTCATGACTGGGAATCTTGAAGCAGGCCCCGGGTAGTACAGGATTTTTTGATAATCTGTCTAGAGGTTGGTAACCACCAGTAAGAACAGAACAGTGCTTCCAGAACAGCAAATGAAATAAAAACTGTCACTGGCAAAATGCTGTAATTCTTGTATATTATTTTGGGGCCAATATAAGCATTTTGTATTGATATTAAGATTTGAATTATAGAGTACAGAATTAGATTTGTATCTTAAAAAATATATGCTGATTTACAAGGAAATAAGGCAAGAACATTAAATGGGTGAAACTTGTAAGATGACATGAACATGTAAAAAATATATTTATTAATATAAGAAAACAAGTAGCCATAACTCAGTGCATGTTCTGTTCTTCCTTGAATACATCTTGTGAAAACTTTTGGTTTTAAATGAAAAGGTTTTCTTAGGTGGAGAAAAGAAAAATAACCCCCCTGAATTCAGCTTTTGTACCATATGCATTACATATTACCAGATTTTAGAGAATCAGAATCAAGGTGATTTTTGATATTATAGTATGACAGCACTGATTAGATGATGAAAAATAAAATGAGATATGTGGTTTGTATTTAATGATGAAGCTGTTATAGCTAACTTATGCTGTGAATGTTTTAAAAATTTTCTTTGATCTCTGCCAGTACATGCATACAGAATCATATTCAGGAGCCCTAGCTTTATTTTTCAGAGATACTAAATAAACTTTAACTGGAGTGTTGCAATGCTTGGCACCTCTGAAAACAAGGTCATTGACTCTGAAGCAGGTTGGTTTCAAAATATGTTCTGAAAGATAAATAATATCCCACTCATTTTGCTCCTGCACATTGCTGTGAGAAGTGATGCATCCTCATTGGACCCCAGTGGATAATCCTACTGGTGTTCATCAGAGCAGTGTGGGGGGGAAATACTTAAGAATATGCTGTTCACGGTCTGCCCAGGGATTTTTGACATCGGTGTAGCTGTACCAGGATAGATCCCTAGCTTATATACTGTGCCCTGGTGTAATTTACCCTGCAAGAAAACTGCACTGTTGCAGATTACACTGCTCTAACGTCTGCTCCAGGCTCATTTGTGCCTGGAGATTGCACTGACACAAAAACACCTGTGGCTGAGATCTCGGTGTAAACAAATCCTGAGACAGTTATGCCAGCTCTGTCCTCTGTGGCAGCATCAGCGTACCCAATCTGTACTGAGTGGCCCCAAATACAGGATGCCACCTGCTTTTCAGTCAATTGGTCTGATCTAAGCTTGGTCACTGGTTCCTAGGTCCAGGTATATAAGACACTTCCAGGCTTTGAGTCCTTTAGAACATAGTACTCTTCCAATATGGAGCCAGTGCCTCCGACTTCTTGAGCTGTGAGACCTGCCATGTGCACTCCACACTCATTTACCTGTGCACTCTCTGGGCTATGAATGCTTTGGGTTTCTAATTTAAAGGGCCAAGATAAACATTTAGGGTTTTATACGTCAGAGCTTGGGGGCTGGGGTGGTGCAAGCACTAAGAGATACAGCTGACAGCCTAGAGGTCATAAGTTTGAGGCCACAGCAGAAGTTCTCATGGCGTGGCCTATCAACCTCCAACGAATTTGCAAATTCTGCTAAATACCTTGTCACAGGGACAAGGAAAAGGAAGGAACCTCAGAGTTGACTCTATAGAAGAAGCTGAAAGTAAGAAGCCAGTACAACTCCTTGAAAACAGAATATAATGGTTTCTGAGTGATTCTTGACAGCAGCTGTCTGCCGAGTGCATCACAGTGGTTAAATCTAAAAGTCCCAGAAGTTGGCTATTATTTTGAAGAGGTCTAAATCCAGAAGAAAGGAACCTAAGCACTTAATTGTGTATAAAACGTTTTCTGGTCAGTAGCAGCATAGTGTGTTTTTGGGGGGTTCAGAAATACCTTCAAACTAAGCAATCCATTGGTGTAGCTTCTAGATATTATTCCTAACTTATTACCTTTCTTTTGATAGTGTCTGGAAGAAGCCTATTGAATCATTTTTGCAATTTCAAGAAGACATCTGGACAGTTACAGTATCACACTTGTTAGATCTGATGAATATGTCATAGAGCTGATAAGGAGCACTCCCCTATCTCTCATGATGCTCTACTAATTTTACTAAAATCTAGTAGAACCATTGAATTTATAAATGGATACACATTTTGGTGTTTTACTGACTACATTAGCAGAGAAGTAGTTAGTCATGTTACTGTGAAGTCAGGCCGAAGGCAGGGTAGGAATGCACCTTGCATACTAAATCAGAGGTGCATAAGCTCTTGTGATGCCAAGCTCACTTTATAGATGCTGTGAAAGGACATGCACAGAGCAGTCTTACTGGATGATTTGTATACAAATAACAAAAACACTTTAAAAATCAATGAGAAGTGAGAAATTGCAGAACAAGAAATCGTTCCCAGAGTGGAATTTATTACGTCTAAACGGGGACTATGAAGGTTTACCCATTACCTGAATTAACTTTTGTGACCCCTTTATGCCTATGAGTTTATTACTTGTTTGGCTCTCTCCTCCTTCCCTTCTGCCTCTTGTATTCAAGTCACTCTTATCTGATAGACATGAGCTGTACATGTCTTTCACAGCATCTGATGAAGTGAGACTCAGTCTCACAAAAGCTTCTGCATCTCTGATTTAGTACAAGGTGCAGCTCTCTGCTGTCTTCTTATTAGCTGTGTATCATATAGTGTAGCTCCTTGGTCCTGTTCATTTCAGTGTGCTGCAGGAGCTTCACAGAGTGAACTTGGAGCTCTGCTTTAAGTTGAGGATTTCTTGGGTATAGTGGAAATTGTGCCCTACCTGGTGTGTCCCCTTGCCTGCAGTGGAGGAATGTTGGGGAAATGTTAGTACATAGTGTGGCTTGGTGGGTATTGTACTACAAATATCAGACCTGTGGAACAGTCCCTAGGGGACTATTCTAGCCATCCATCCCATGCTACAGCCAGGAAGTGGAGGTGGCATAAAACCACTTTTGCTGGTATTTCCTAGAATAACCTTGTTGCAGTTTATGATTACACTCATACTTTCCAACTCTTGGGAGTGGCTTGTACCCTATTATTTACTATTCAGTGAATGCACAAGTAGTATGAAAAATGCGAGGGATTTGAAGTATTAAGTAGGAAGACTAAATTTAAAAAAATTATAATTGAAAAACTGCCCTGGGGCCTGAGGTAGACATCAGACCCATTTTAGCCTTTTAGTAGTCTTAGGCCAGCAGAGTGGAAGTTCTGCTACAACAGGAGAAGAAGAGCAGCCATTTAGTAGATGTGCAGCATCTTCAACTATCCCACAGCTATGCAGAGAGCTGATCACCAGGCACGAGCATTGTAACAGCTGTCAACAGACTAAATAAGCTATGATGGCTTCTGGGAATTAACATGCAAAGAAGCTGCAGTCTCAGAGTGCATAACTTTGTATTTCCAGTCTCTTTTCTTGCTGTTCACAGACTGTATTTTAGATGCCAGATAGGAAGGTTATACCTATTCCCTGAGTAAAGGCTGTACTTGTTCCTGTTGTCAAGAAAATCACTGACAAGTTGCAAGTTTTAAAATAACTCAGAATGAATCGTATAAATACAACAGGCAACCTCCCACAAGCACTATTAAAGCAACATTTTTTCAGTCAAAAATGACCTTGGTCATCTTTCTAAAAATTTTTAAATGACTGTTTAAAAATGAACACTGAGAAGTTTCATAAATGGTAACTGTTGTCTGCAAACAAATTCTTAGCCCATAAAAATCTTATAATGAAAGTACTGTCTCAATCACAGCTATATTATTGGGGATTTAATTTGGATTTGGAATTGCCTAGCAAGGTAGCTTGTGAGATTTTTCTTCTCCACTAGATGGCCCCAGATATCTGCTTTGGGGACCCTCTCAGAAATAAAAATTTAACTGAATTTGGTGGGCCTTGAATACTAAGTGGGTTTTAAGTGTAGACTTTTCATAGTTTCATAGTAGCTAGGGTCAGGAGGGACGTGAACAGATCATCTAGCCTGACCACAGGCAGGAATGAATGCTGGGTTCACAAGACCCCAGACAGGTGATCGTCCAACCTTCTCTTGAATATGCCCAAGGTAGGGGCGAGGACCACTTCCCTGGGAAGTTGGTTCCAGATTTTGGCCACCCTAACTGTAAAATATTGCCTTCTGATCTCCAACCTAAACCTATTCTCCATCAGCTTATGACCATCGTTCCTCATCACCCCAGGTGGTGCTGGGGAGAAAAGAGCTCTGCCTATTTGCTGTTGATCCCCCTTGATGAGCTTGTAGGCAGCCACCAGGTCCCCCCTCAGCTTCCTCTTGCTGAGGCTGAACA
>NW_005842444.1:669339-704739 GCF_000455745.1 Alligator sinensis | reverse complement strand
ACTGCTCAAGCCTCTTATATGGCTAACAGGCCAATCGCTAGCCGCCATGTGTGAATAATTTAGCACTAGCCAATCACGGGGAACAAATTTGCATACCGGTGGCGGGAACTCTTTTGCACCGTGCATTCCTCTTGCAACTCGAGCAATGCACTCTGCAAAAGAAGCTGCAGAAAAGGCGGGAAACTGGTCCCTGCACTGGAGCTTCCTCTTGCTACAGGAAACTCCCGTGCAATGCTCTGCAACTTAACGTGGATAATTCTGATGCCGAAGCGCACACACACAATCATGCCTTTTGGGTCATGACAGGAGTCAATAATGAGTCCAGAAGATCCTGAACTACATCTGCACTGACTAAAGGCTTGATAGAGCTATCCCCAAGATTGTTCCTACCTCTGGTAGGTGGGATATCCCGGTCCCTGTTCAGGAAAACAGAGGCAAAGAAACTGTTAAAAATATCAGCTTTCTTGTCTGGCGTGGCCACCAGATTACTGTTTGTGTCTTGCAGGGGCCCTACATTGCCTGGTGCCCTCTTCTTGCTCCCAATGTACTTGAAAAAGGACTTTTGATATGTATGCCTATGTAAAGGGGCTCTGTGCCCTCCATTTCCCATCTGTTGCATGCCAGGGTTTTTATGTATTCCTTGGCCTTGTTCTTCCTTGCTGTGCAGGAGCTTTGTGTACCCTTGCATGCTCAGCGCCTCTGTGTTGTTCCTTTTTCCTTCCCCCATTTCTCTTCTTTCAGTCTCTGAGAGAGAAGTCACTCAGATGCAAATCCTGTTAAAGTAAATTGGGAACTCAGACAGAGAAAGGGGTATTGTTATGCTGGAAAGTGTTAATGGGTGACATTTACAGGTTCTTTGATTTGTTGGCAAGTTACATAGGTAACTTGCTTGAATCTGACCTTCCTAATAGACGTTAGGGGCCCTATATGACCCCCATTAAAAAAAACAAACTCTGGTTTTCAAATTTTCCTCCAAACCACTAGAGTTGTGGTACTGAGTACCCATCTTATATCCAAACAAACAGAGAAATGTCTTTAAGTATGTGTAGGACCAGCCCAAGTTCGTCAGTTAAACCAGTCACAAAGAAAGCTTTCCAGAATGACTGGTGTTTTGACTGTTTGTGATTTCATTTCAAAGAAGATGCAGATATAATCTGATGCGATTTTTCTCTGAACCATAGTTCCCCAACGTTGGTTAGTTACTGTTTGGGAAATGAGTCAAACTCTTCATTCACTTTGCTGAGCTCTTTGATGTACATTGCTGAATTTGTGTTGCTAACAGCCTCTCAGACTTTTAGTATTTTTTAGATGAAAACATAGATGCAAGAAAGATAAATTCATGATCAGTTTCGGCTGGTAGTGCAATCTCGGTTTAAAACGCCGAGCTCTGTAATCGATTCACATTTTTAATTCTGCATCTTAGAGGTAGCTGGTTTGCGAAGATGTTTCAGGGAATTTTTCTGGAGACATACATGACATACCCATGTGTGCTTATGGATGTCTTGCCATTTACACATAGTTATTCATTTTCAGAAGCAAGATCCAGACACTTAAATGTATGGTGTTGATAACTTTAATGATTCCATTCCTCTTCCACTCCCTAAGAGCTCAGCAGAATGAAGTTATGTTTACTGTAGTCACTTTGAATTGAAAACTATTAGAAACCTAAAACAATGTGCTGCTTCTCAGGCACATATTTTATACATAAGGGAAATGTTGAGTCCATTTTAATATGTTACTTGAGCTGTGTTGTTCTTGGAGGAATACAAGTCCTTTCTTGGTTGAAGTTGAAACCAGCTCACCTTCAGTAGCTTGGCTTTTAAATGTTTCACTGTTCTCATCACTTCATTTAAAGGACCAGTCTAGCTTCAGTTCTGCATGCTGTATCGTACATGGAATTGTGGAACCCTTTAGCCAAATCTTATAAACAGTAACATTGCAGATAGTAATAACTGTACAATTCAAACCATTCCGATATCACATATCTGAAAATAACACACAAACTTCACACTTGTTCTGTCCTGCTGCATTTGTAGCAAGCCGATAGGATAGACATGTCCTAGAGACTGGATGGCATATAGGGTTTCATATAAGTACCATGGTGTATGTGTGATTCAAATGGAAAAATAATGCTTTCACAGCTTTGTTCTGTAAATGGACACACAGACTGAAATTTCAGAATGGACTGAATGAGGTGGTAGTGGCAACTTCACACACATTTGTACTTGGAGCACAAGGAGCAGCAAGGCATAGATAACTGTGAGGGAAGGAGTGTGAGAGAAAGGGTTATTGAGGCCAATATCTTTTAAGAATTTAGTTTTACATATAGATTCCATGTTCTTGAGTATAATACATATGGCCTATGTAAGTATAGGCCATATATTTTCCTTGTCTTGTGTAGTTTGCAACCTCCTTAAATGTACATTCAGCAAACTGATTAATTGGCTTATGGAATAATTTGGATATGGTTAAATTGCTTTTATTTCTGTTCTCTGCCACCATCTTCCCCAGTCCCCAATCATCAACCCCTGATAACTGATCATTACTGGATAATTTGTCAGTATTTGCATTCCCCTTGGAGCACTGAATTAACCTGAGTTTGCTGCTTTCCATATTTTAAGAACATACTATAGAAAATGAGAGAGCCTGACTGCATAGGTGTGGATGCTAAAGAGAGTGTTACATTACTTCTACCAACTAATTCTCTGTAATAATTGCATAAAATCACACACGAAACAGGCACTGTTCAAATTGATGTAGATGCCACCTGGTACTGTTGTCCAGTTATTTTATGCACCAGAAAAGTGTACACGTGTATTGAAAAGTACTGTACTTAAAAGATCTGCTTCATATGTCTTCTTGACCTGCTGCACACAAACAGGAAAGAATTGGTGGCTAATGTAGTAGTGGATGGCAACTGGGGCAGCGGTGACCATGAGATGATTTGAGTTCAGGATCCTGAAGAAAGAAAGGATGGAGAGCAGCAGAATAAGGACCCTGGACTTCAGAAAAGCAGACTTTGACTCGCTTCGGGAACTCACGGGCAGGATCCCCTGAGAAGCCAGACTAAGGGGAAGTGGAGTCCGGGGGAGCTGGCTGTACTTTAAGGAAGCCTTACTGAGAGTGCAGGAACAAACCATCCCGATGCACAGGAAGACTAGCAAGTATGGCAGAAGACCAGCTTTGCTTAGTAGGGAACTCTTCAGTAAACCAAATCATAAAAAAGAAGCTTATAAGAAGTGGAAACTTGGACAAGTAACTAGAGAGGAGTATAAAAGCATTGCTTGGGCATGCAGGGATGAAGTCAGGAAGGCCAGAGCCCAACTGGAGTTGCATTTAGCAAGGGAGGTGAAGGGTTTCTACAAGTATGTCAGTAGCAAAAGGAGGATCAGGGAAAGTGTGGGTCCCTTACTGAATGGGGGAGGCAACCTTGTGACAGAGGATGCAGAAAAGGCTGAAGTGCTTGATGGCTTTTTCACCTCAGTCTTCACAGGCAAGGTCAGCTCCCAGACTACTGCGCTGGACAGCACAGTTTGAGGAGGAAGTGAGCAGCCAACAGTGGTGAAAGAACAGGTTAGGGACTATTTAGAAAAGCTGTACATATACAAATCCACGGGGTTCGATGCGATGCACCCAAGGGTGCTGAGGGAGTTGGCTAATGAGTTTTCAGAGCCACTGGCCATGAACTTTGAAAACTCATGGTGGTCAGGAGAGGTCCTGGATGACTGGAAAAGGGCAAACATAGCACCCATATTTAAGAAAGGGAAAAAGGAGGATCCAGAGAACTACAGGCTAGTCAGCCTCACCTCAGTCCAGAGCCAGCCCGTCCTATCCTGTGAAACCTGTGGCTGCAGGGGGCCCACAGCCAAGGGGCCCCCTGCATCCGGCTGCTTGCTACCCCCACCCCTCTGACACAGTCTTCACATCCAGCTGCTTGCCATCCCCTGACCCCTTTGCTGCTGCCACCAGCTTCTTTGAGTCAGAAAGCCCCAAAATTATATCTTGGAGGGGGTCCCAAAAAATTGTGGGCCAGTTCCTGGAAAAATCATGGAGCAGATCATCAAGGAATCCATTTCTGAGCACTTGGAGAAGAAGGTGATTAGGAACAGTCAGCATGGATTCACCAGGGGCAAGTCATGTCTGACTAATCTGATTGCCATCCATGATGATGTGACTGGCTCTGTGGATGCGGGGAGACCGGTGGATGTGGTGTACCTTGATTTTAGCAAGGATTTTGATACGGTCTCCCACAACTTTCTCTCAGGCAAGCTAAGGAAGTACGGACTAGATGAATGGACTGTAAGGTGGATAGAAAACTGGCTATAGCATCGGTCTCAGCGTGTAATAATCAATGTCTGGTCGGCAGCCAATATCAAGTGGAGTGCCCCAGGGGTCAGTCCTAGGGCTGGTTTTGTTCAGTGTCTTCATCAATGAACTGGAAGGTGGCATAGAGCGCACCCTCAGCAAATTTATAGGTGATGTCAAGCTGGGGGGAACACTAGATACAAGGGTGGATTTGGTTTAAACTAAATCGATTTAAATCACTAGTCAGGAAGCCTTGATGTAATCATTGATTACTACAAAAAGTGCATTACTACTACAAAGTTCTGTGCTTATTCCTTTAACTTCTTGAAGCTTTTCACTTTTAGAGAAAAGTAAGGATTTGACTGTGTGTATACAAACTTGCAGAGAGACAGTATGGCTGAAGGGTGGGTAATTAGGTCTGTTATCTGCCATCTCCATATACTGCTGTTAACAAGGATATTATCTCTGGAGACACACTCTCCCTATGCCCGAAAAAGGGCGTTTATGTCTGAAAGCTTGCAAAGAACAATTTTTCCAACTATTTAGTTGGTCTAATAAATTATCACATCTACCCAAAGAACCTTGTCTGCTTATGGTCCCTGGAGACGCAAATTCACAGTTTGACAACTGAAACAAAGCATCACAAAAGCTTAATGCAGGGGTGGGCAAAATGCAGCCCGCAGGCTGGATGCGGCCCACCAGGCCGTTCTATCCAGCCCATGGGGCCCCTAAAAAATTTAGAAAGTTAATACTTACCTCACCCTGGCTGCCTGTCATGCGGCCCTCGATGTCTTGCCAAAACTTAGTAAGCGGCCCTCCACCCAAAGTAATTGCCCGCCCCTGGCTTAATGGGATCTTCCAGACAGAGCACTGAGTCCCATTGGGCAGAGTGGCTTTCTTTAATTTTTACTAATCTATAGAGGAGCCTCTGGGAACCCCATAAAATTGAGCCCCTAATATAGTCCATGGTCTGCTGTGACCTATTTCTAAAACTTCTAAGGTACATGAATGTATTGTTTTAAATAGCATATAATTAGAAGTTTTAATCCCTATTCTATGATAATATCTAAAAAAATATTGCAACAATTTTTTTTTAAATACACGATTTAAATTTTAAAAAATTCTGATTTTTATTTTAATTGTTTAAAAAAACAATGTTGATTTTTATCTACCCTGGTAGATGCACTGGAGGGTAGGGCTAGGATTCAGAGTGACCTAGACAAATAGGTGGATTGGGCCTAAAGGAATCTCCTGAGGTCCAACAAAGACAAGTGCAAAATTCTGCGCTTAGGACAGAACAATCCCATACACCAGTACAGGCTGGGGGCTGATGGGCTGGGCAGCAGCTCTGCAGAAAAGGACCTGGGGGTTACAGGGGACAATAAGCTGAATATAAGAAAACAGTGTGCCCTTGTTGCAAAGAAGGCTAACGGTATACTGGGCTGCATCGGTAGGAGTGTATCGGTAGGCCCGGCCCCAGCCTGAAGCGGCAGCCTGCCCTACTCCATGCAGATCCTGGGGTGCACATCCCCCATGCCTCCTCGGGTACATGTAGCACCAGAAGCTGCGCTGCCCAGATGAGCTGCTCGTGGCTCCGTCCCACGCCACACCCTGGCTGTGCAGGGTCTGCTCTAGCCCAATTCCCACTCCTTCCCTCACTGCTGAGTGCACGGTCCTCCCCACCTCTCCCTTGCTGGAGCCGTCGAGAGTCTGCAGCCGGGCTGCCTTGTGGCTTTTCCTCTATCCTGCGTTTGTGGGGGCTAAGCCCTGTTAGCCTCCCCTTCCACCACCTATGACTCTCCATCCTTGGAGGTTTTTAAGGCCCGGCTAGACAAAGCTTTGGCTGGGGGGATCTAGTTGGGGTTAGTCCTGCTTTGAGCAGGGGGTTGGACTAGATGACCTCCTAAGGTCCTGTCCAACCCTAATTTTCTATGGTTCTATGATATGTAAAATCCACCTTTTTAATATTGTCTAAGATCATTTTTTAATTTTCCTCAGAAGAAATTTTCCAACAATTTACTCCCCTCCCCCCCCCCCCCCCCCCCCTGTAAATAAATAAATATCAACCTTGGAAGAGAATTTTCAGTTAAAGTAGGGCACATTTAAAAACATTAGTTACCTTGGATATGAAAGTCCATACACTTTCAAAAGTTTGGTTTATTGTGGGTATAAATGCTTGGTTGAAGGTGTGTTATTTTAGATGGCAATTTGCTTTTAGCTTTAATTTTTTTCTAAACCAGTGTATTCTAGGGTTGTTTTTTCATGAATTGCATCTAGGAATGTGAACTATACTTGATCTGGCTGTGCCTTTACCTTGATACTCTACACTAAGCATGTCCTTTGTTCCCATTGCTCATAGGTAGTTTGACCTTTCAAATTGTATTTGATAATTGACTTGATTACATTTCCAGGGTGCAGCCACAACTGCTTCCAGCTTCCCTGTCTTCTCTTAATAGGACAGTTTAACATCCTTGGCTTATTGGTGTCATCAAAATAGTTATATTACACTAGAGGGAGTTTTGTAGAGAGGAGGAACATCTACATGAGATGTTCACTTCAGGGCTGACTTGTTAGCTCGCAGTAAAGCATCAGCAATCTACACATGCAGTGCTATTAGGTTGGAGTAAACTAATTAACCCTGATATAGGAGGGTACTGCCTGACACAAGTACTATCCTACGGCGGAGTTATTCTTTCCGCTACATTGCATGTGTAGACGCTGGCTGGCTGGGGCATGAGGGTGCTACGGTGCGGGGCTGCCTGCTGGCTAGCTCTGCACAGTAGCACCCTCATGCCCCAGCCAGCCCCTCCATAACACACTGAACCAGGTCAGAGCAGCCCCAGGCTGGCAAACTGATCCCTGGGTCTCCCTGCCAGGTGGGGCTGCTCTGCCCTGCTGCAGTCCCAAGTACATGTGTAAATGCTGCCCCTGAGAGCAATAAACTCCAGCGTGAACTGTCATAAAGAACTGTGCGCCCTGTCACAACCCTCACAAGGTTGCAGTCTCAGATGAGAGTGTTTACATGGGTGTTTGAGGGTATATCCTATTCAGTCCAACTTTATTTTGGACTGATTAAAAATTGGTTGGAAAATGGAATTTGAAAAAAATTCTGGTAGGATTATTTCATTTAAATAATAACATAAATGTAACATTAAACTTTTAATATCTCCCCCCCCCACCTCCCCTCCCATATTTCACTAGATGTCCCTTGTAGATTTGGGAAAGAAGCTTTTAGAAGCTGCACGAGCAGGTCAAGATGATGAAGTTCGCATTTTGATGGCCAATGGAGCACCTTTCACCACAGACTGGGTAATGGATATTTTAATTTGTTTGTGTCACTTGCTGTTTGTTGTTTCACCCTGTTTTTCCTTTTTTTTTTCTTCTGGAGACTAGCTACATTTTTTATAACCTCTAAAATTTATATAAACCTATTCTTAAGGTTTCCTGAATTGGAATCTGCAGTTTAATTTTTTTTTCCCCAGTATCCAGCATCAAATTGAAACTTACTATTTGTTCATATTATCTGACCTTGAAATAATAGCCATGAGGACAGCAACTGGTAGTAACAAATTGTGAATGGGTTACTATTAATGGCAGCCTAGACAAACTATGGAAAGGTTAATGGTAAAATATTTGCTCTCCATCCACAAGTCACTAATTAACCTCTTAATCATACGGTTATAGTTTAGTTTAGGAAGAGAGTCCAGTTGATTGAATGTTATTCTAGCTATCAATGATTAGCAAAGACAGGGTAAATGACACAACAGCTAATATGGCAGTTGGTGGAATTAGAGCATATATGAGGCTTTGAAGAGGCAAGTCACAACAGTGGGATCTTCTCTAAGTGACGAGTTAGTGAAAATCTCAGTTTGGAATGTTTTCTTTGTATATTCATTTATAAACATCCTGCTTCTTTCCAGAGGGCTAAATGGGAAAAGGTTTAGAAGTGGTGGACAGGTGCATGGGTTCTGTGTCTTCAGGATAAAAATCAAGAAGAGAGGGGAAAGAAGTGACTGCTTCATACTGTCTTCTTTTAAGTGTCCACCCTTTGCATTGCCTTACAGTTGGGAACATCTCCACTTCATTTAGCAGCGCAGTATGGACACTATTCAACAACAGAAGTGTTACTTCGAGCAGGTGTGAGTCGTGATGCCAGAACCAAAGTGGACAGAACTCCATTACATATGGCAGCGTCTGAAGGCCATGCCAGCATAGTAGAAGTCTTACTTAAGGTAGAAAATTCTTACATTACGTGCTGTTTGGAACTGAGCCTGAGTTTGGATTTATAATTAAATAGGTTTGCTTTAAATTTCTAGTGTGTTACCAAAACGATTTTTTTAAATAAACAACATGAATATTTCACAGTACATATCAAGGGTGTGTTCTTTTCCAGGTCAGCTGTACATTTTATTTTTAATTTCTTAACTGAAGTCAACGTGTCTTAAAGTTAGGTTATTGGGATTCAGAAGTAAGACTTTTTCAAAATGCAGTATTATATTAATAACTACATTTTAGTGCTTAAACATAGGTGATCCTAAGAATTTTTTAATGCTTTGTGATAATGGAACAGTAATTATAAGATAACCAGAAATCACGGGCTGTGACCAAGTGAAAAGGAATACTTTCATTATTTTGGGCATCATTCCATTTACAGCTTTAAACAATTCAAAGAACCCATTATTATTTGATATTGTATAATGTTTTTTGTTTGTAGCATGGGGCTGACGTTAATGCAAAGGACATGCTAAAGATGACTGCACTTCACTGGGCTACTGAACACAATCATCAAGAGGTGGTGGAACTCTTAATAAAATATGGAGCAGATGTCCATGTTCAAAGTAAATTTTGCAAAACTGCATTAGATATTGCAATAGACAATGGAAATGAAGATTTAGCAGAAATATTACAGGTAACTTGTGATTCATAATGCAGTTGAAATTTACAAAGGATGTTTGTTTATACAGCTAATGAGTTAAACTATAAATATAATAGTGCAAGGTTGTATAGTGATTTAAACTGATGGTACTCCCCTTCCCCCCCCAGTTCATGGTATAGAAGTGATCTCTTATTAATTCATATAATCTGTCTAAAAATTGCATAAGAAGTATGTTTAGCCCTGTTAATCCATGGGATGTGGGCCTTCAGTCTTTTTTACCTTGAATATGCTGACATGAAGAATTAACTGGGATCTTTGCAGTTAAGATATGGTCTCTAAACTCAAATCTATCATAAAATGTAGCAGTGTGTTCTGCCAGCTGTGTCATCTTGGGGGAGGTGGGTTACATGAGTTGGAGTGGGGTTTTGAGGCGACAGAAGACCTTTTTCTCAGGAACTAAACCAGGGATGGGCAATTATTTTGGCTGGAGGGCAGCTTAACAAGTTTGGGTGAGATGTTGAGGTCTGCAAGGGTAGCCCCACACCCTGGCTGCCATCTTGGGACCGGACGTTCTGCCCCTAAATGCTGACCTTTGCCACCATAAGTCCCTCCCCTTGCCCTGAAAGTACTCCTTTTGCAGGGGGGAGGGGGGTTGCCATCTTGAAACTGGGGGGAAAAAAACATATACTAAAAAATTAAATATCTATAACTTATTTTAATTTTATTTAAAAAAAATATTTTGTCCTGATACACTGTGCCAACACACATGAATCTAGAGGTGATTGCCTAGTAGCTCAAAATACACTCTTACTCTTGTATATTGTGGAGGGTAAGGGGTGCATGGCGGGGTGTGGGTATGGTGTGTGGTGTATGTGGTTGGGGTGTGGGGGTGGGAATGTGTGGGTATGGTGGGGGGAGTGTGCGGAGGTGGCAGTCCTTGGAGTCCCCAGAGTGTGCGAGCCCCTGGAGCTGCATGTGGTGGCATTGAGTGGGGCCAGCCCTGCCCAGCCCCATAGCATGCATCACCCCATGCTCCCACCCTAGTCCGTAGCCACAGGTGGCGGCAGCAGCATGTGGGGCCAGCTCCACCCAGCCCAATAGCGCTCCCGCCTAAGTCCCCAGCTGCACATGGTGGCAACATGCGGGGCCAGTCCCAACCAGCCCCACAGCGCACAGCTCCTGCAGCGTGTGGGGCCAGCCCAGCCTGACCCCATAGCATACGGCTTCCTGCACTTCCACCCCATTTCCCCCAGCAGGAGTCCCTGGCCCCAGCCCAGTGAGGCCCTTACCTGCATTTCCAGGGAGTTCTGGAAACAGCCATGGGGTAAGCAGGCAAAAGACTCTGCCAGCCAGAAGCTTCTTGTCTCTAGTGTCCCCTGGCTCGGGGCTGGGGGTGGAACTGGGCAGGCTGGGGTGGGGGGCGGTTGCTTAACAACCGGAGCCACACCTTCTGCATGGAGGCACTGGCTTGCAGAGGGGCAGCGAGGGCCAAGGCTTACAGAGGGGCCTAGTGGGCCAGATGGAATTACCTGGCAGGCAAATCTAGCCCATGGGCTGTATTTTGCCTGCCCTTAGACTAGATGCTAACTCAACTTTCCCTAACAAGGATTGGATTGATAGGAAGGCCCAACCCTTGGAATAGGTTTTCTAGTTTACAAGTATATAACTTGCATGGGTCTTCAGATCAGTTTAGGATAGGGGTGTACCAGTAAAGACGTTCTTGGCTGATACCGATAGCTGGTTAATAACCAGCTATATTGGCCAATGCTGACAGCTTGGAGAGCAGTCTCCTGCTGGTAAGTCTGTTGGGGGGAAGGGTCATGGGGGAGGGAAGGGTCATGGGGTGTGCAGATTGAGGCCCCCACAGTGAGAGAGTGGGACAGGGCCTGGGGGTGCTGCCCAGCCGTGGTGGTGAATGCGACCTTGGGGCCGGAAGCAGGATGGAGCTGTGGGTGACTCGTCCAGGAAGCATGGGGAGGTGGGGCAGCTCCCTGCCACTGTGCACAGCCTGAGGGAAGCATGGGGGCATGTGGCCCCCAGATTTGTGTATGGGGTAAGTGTGGGCTTCCTGCTGTGGGCTCGGGGCCAGGGGCAGTGCCATCTTCTTCCTGGTGAGGGACTGGGCCACAGTGGGCAAGAGTGGGGCAGGCTTAGCTGGGTGGGATGGGTGATGGCACTGGAAGGGGTAGCTGTGGGGGAGGGCTACTGGGAATTTTGGGGTGACTATAATCCCCCCAGTGCTGCTCCTGCTCAGAGCACTCCACTCTGCTGGCTTTCTCTTGGGAGTTCCTGTGCCCTGAGCATGGGCAGTGCTGGAGGGGAGGCTTGGGGGGCTATAGCCACCTCAAAATTCCCCATAGCCACCTCTACCAGCATCACCACTGCCTCCCACCCCACACAGCTGAGCCTCCCCACTCCAAGCCCTGCCCCAGCCCAGCCCCCTCACCAGGAAGGGGCTGGCACTGGCCCTGAGCCCTCAGCAGGCAGCCTGCCTCCACGCCGCACGCAAATCTGGGGTGGCGCATGCCCCCCATGCCTCCCCCAGGGGGGGGGGGAGCCACTCTCCCTGCCCTGCTCCACGCCCCTTGGACAAGCCGCCTGTGACTCCATTCTGCTCCCTGCTGTGGGGTCCCATTCACTGCCCTGCCTGAACAGCACCTGCCCCGGCCCCTGCCTCCCTCACCATGAGGGCCTTGGTCTGCGCCCCTCATGCCTCTTCCTCCCCCACCCCCCAGATTTAACTGGCAGGACACTGCTCTCCAAGCTGCCAGGCTGCATTCTTGGCCATGTGCATGCTACGGCTGCGATCATGCACACAACATTTATCAGTGACATATTAACAGCCAAAAAAAGTTGATTGCAGATGATGTTAATTTTCCTATTATCAGTGCTGATCCGCTATGTGACCGATATATTATTGCACCTCTTGTTTAGGATCTGAGATTAGAACTGTGTGGCCTGGAATAAGGGAGAGTGCCAGTTATTCAAGACCCCAAATCCTAGGTAGCTGGTCCTGCTAACAGTCTACTGTTGCTTTTGCTCTTTCATTAAAAAACATTCTTCATTTTTTGTAATCACTTCTTTCTGAAGAGCACAGCCAGGGGCAGGGGTGTTGCTTACTCCTTTAGCATACTTTAGTGTTCTGCTTTCCTCCTCTCCCCTCCCCTTATGGAGAGAGTGGGGCAAGCAGCTTACTGATATGAATGTTTTCATGTGCACTCAGCCATCCTTATTGGGATAGCCTTCCAGCTATGGAAGACTCTGGGGCTGGAGAACAGGAGTCTGTGCATGCCTCCTTCCTTTCAGTCTTCTGGTACAGACAGGGGATTGCATGTCTGCCCATGGCCTGAAGTGCTTCAAACTGGAGCAGAATTTGAAGCAGATCAAATATTCATCTGTCCACGGCCCAAGATTATTTACATATTTTGGTGCGGGTTCTCAGTCCTTTCCCTTTTACAATCTACCTTCAGTAGCTCCTAGACCAGTAGTTCCCAACCTTTTCAGGGTCATGGCACCCCGCCATCACTTTTTTGAATGCAGCAGCACACCTGGCTGAGAACTACTGTTGATGCTTCCTCAGCATACCTTAGTGCTTCTCAGCCATGTTCCTGCTCCTGTGAGAGCTGTGCAACTACGCTGTGCTGCAAAGCCTGCCCAAAAAAGGCCACACCACATGCATGCACTTGTATTGCTCTAGGCTCTGATCAGCCTAAAACAGGTAGGAGTTACCCTATGCTATGCAGCTCTTTGTGGTCTTGCACCCCCAACACTCCTGCTGGAAATGGAAGCATATGGGACAGATCCTCCCGTGCTTGTGTATCATGGGGATGACAACCAAGTGGCTATAGTATCATGGAAGACTTCTGCCTTTATTTTGGGGGCTGGCTTCTTCAGCCCCTGGCTTGATAGCCTCTATTCCAAGTATGGCATGGAAGCATTTCTCTTTAGCCATGATATCACTGAATGCACTGATGCTGATCTAGAGGGAGGCAGTGATCCTGCTATGCTCATTAGAGCAGCCAGTAGCACTGACAAGGGTCATACCATTGACAGAAAGACTTAAAGGAACCACAATCATTGCTCTAGTTTACTTCCATATTGTTGATAGCACTAAGGCCCCGATATTTCTGCATCCAGGCTTCCTAACAATTTTCCCCATGGCCATTGGGAGTGCCATTAGATATATTGAGTTCATTCTCTTGGGCTTCTTCAGTGTCTGAGGATGGCCAGAGCTCAGAGTATACACACAAGTGCTCTTCTAGAGAATCCATTGCCATATGATGTCTGGAGAATCACCTTGGAGCAAATACTAGGATACCAGGCACTGATTTTGTGAGGTTTTTAAGGAACCCTATGCCACAGTGGCTGTATTGGTCATGGACCTCATGAAAGGAAAGCTGAGTCCTTTCTTCCATCATACATTTTCCAGCTGCCTTACACAAAATAATGATTGTACAAAGGCAGCTGACTACAACATCTAACCTGACCATGGATAAGAAGACATTTTAAAGGGGTTATTGAGACATCAAGACCAATTCATGTGATTTCAGAATTAATTGCAGGACCATCTGGGAACTGCCTTGCTCATTTCAGGTACCAGTATTTCCATATTAGATAATCTTGACTGGTTATACCAGTCAGATAAACTTAGTCAATCTTCAGGGGTCTTTCATGTGAGGTCCTGTTATTAGAAGAGGTTCTTCCCATGAAAGTAATGGAAGAGGTTCCTCATCAGAAGTGGTGAGAGGTTCTACAGCTGCTATCCTAATTCTGAAGAAGGTCCATGTTGAACATGAAGAAAATCAGTTCCTTAGTTCAGAAGCTGAAGTTCAAGATAGTGTTGATGAATGACCCTTCTCTTGATTTACAAGATTCATTCTTCAATTTATCTTTAATCCCTTTTCACAGAGGTAATCCCTTCTCGCTGAAGTTTGCACTAAGCCAGAATTTCTATTAAAACAAAATTTTACCCTCTGGTCTGTAACTTCAAGGGTATTCACAGAAGTGTTGCTCTGGAGATGGGCTGCTACTGTTGCAAGCAATGTATGGAAACCTTCCTTCAATAACTGACATGTGAAAATGAGACTTTTTTTGTATAGGCGTTTGAAACATTTGACACATCCTCTATCTGTTTCAAGACTTGGGTTTGAAGGTAAACAACCAGAAATAGAATCTCATAAAAACTTGCATTCACTGGGGTCACCTTGGACTCTGGATCAGATATAGCATATCTTTCTCAAACAGGTTTAAGAAAGCCTGATTTCACTACTGGAGGGTACTCTGACCATACCAACTTCTGCAGCCTTGTGCATCTAAGTGATACCACATGCCAAGAGTACATTTTGACGCATGGCGGGCTGTTGAAGATTCGTTTGTTCAACAGGCAAACAGCTGCTGGATATTCTTGTGATGATTTTTCTGTTAGCTTTGTCTTCCTTGAAGTGTTGAAAGGACCTTGAGAATATCCATAGGAGAGTTCTTTTCACCTCCCTCCCTTACTTTTGAGATGACTGTGACATTGCTGGAATGCACAGTAGACATGGATGTTCTTCAGCTTAAGTCCTGTGGCCCAAAAAGGGAAAGACCTGCTTATCAAAATTCCAGAGTCTCGAACAGTCTGAAAGGCCTAGCAATCTTTTTTGCAGCACATCCTGGTATTGTCTGTAGCAGTGATTCTCAGCCAGGGTGCTTTGGCACTGTTAGATGTACAAACACTTGCACATGATTCACAAGATTAAGCCTAGAGATTTCAGTTAGGAATCCATAGATTCAAAAACATTCTGAACCTGCCATGGTCTTTTTGAGTTTTTTTTTTTTGCAACAGAATAATTCCTCTGTTATCTTTCACTTGTTTTTTGATTGTAGAAACATAAGAAGAGGTGCCATTTTCTGAGGGGTGCCTTGAGTCTAATGAGGTTGAGAGCCACCAACCTATAGCAAGTTTGACAAACAAGCATCACAGATATATTTTACATCAGCAAACAACGTTTTAATCTTCACTCCCACTCACCAGTGCCAGGCAGTGATTGCACTCTCAGACAGTTGCAACACACACTGTTCTGGTGCATCAGATCTGCCTTTCTACAATACTATTCTCTATTAATCAGAGTAGCTGGGTGAGCAGACTTAGCCGGCATCTCTCTTCTAGTCACAATCGCATGATTCTAGGGTGGACTAACCTGTTCACAGCTTAAACCAATGAGAAGCATCAGGTCTTCTTTTCCACAAAAATCTTGAATCAAGGGGGCTTTCTTATTCTCATGGAGGGGGGATGGGAATTGTACCACCAACCATCTAATTTCCAGAGTTCTTTGCAAAGCCAGGCAAGACATGGCCAGCTTGATCTTGGTAGCCTGATGTGGCTGAAACAGTTCTGCTTCCACAATATTTTACATCTCATATTTAGCCAACCAGAATCCTTATCTTTTCTCCTGGAACTTTTATTTCAGGATGGAAGGGAAATCCTCCCTGGGGCTTAGATTCTGGCTCCTGAGTGAGGAGTGGGGACTGTTGTGCCCCCTTTGAAACATCTTGGCCAGTAGCAGGAAGATCTTGGTAAGGCAGGCTTACCAGGCAAAATGAACAAGATTCTTTTCTTTGCATGCTATATGATGCACTAATATTCTGAAAATGTCTGACAAAGATATTCATACCAATATTAAATTTGATCCTATTGTGGGAACTGATCCAATCTAATTTTTGCAGCTTTCATGGGGCTATTTTCTGAGCTAATGGCAGTGTTCTTTGCTGCCCATGTTGGTGAGGATGGCTTGCTTGATTACTTTTGCCTCAACTAGAAGAGTGAGGGGGCTCTAAGTCCTTGGAGTGGGATCTCTTCCATAGTTGTTCATCTTGATCATGGTCTCACATTCCTCAACTTCCTACTGAAGGAGATCCCACCTTAAACAAAAAAACACCTCCCAGTACGCATTATACCCTCAGGACAAGCATATCACTCCCTGTCTTGGACAGATGTCTTGGCTGACTACCATCAAATTACAGTGCTGTTTGGGTCATCTCAGCTTTTGGTGGCCATAGCAGAGAGGATTAAGGACTTGGGGATCTTCGCCCAGAATTTTCCAAATAGTGTTTTTTTGTGAGGACAGTTGCACAGTAGCTAATGTGAATCCTCAAGGAGTCCACCAGAGCTCAAGTAACATCTACAGAGTTGCTGAAAAATACATTCATCCTAGAAATCTGTGAAGTGGCCATTTGGAGTCCTGTTCATATATTCATGAGACATACAGTTTCTCAAGCCTCAAGATCAGTAAAGTAATTCTTCACTTGCTAGTCCCTTGACTCTGCAACTCTACCTCCATCCAAGTGTCTTAGTTCCTACTTTGGAGTCACATACAGAAGAATGTTTAGATGGATGATCACTCAAAGGAGAACATAACATAAGTAACTGCTTGGAACTGGAGTTCTTTGAGAGATGTTCTCCTTACGCACATTTTGCAACCTGCCCTCAAATGTTCTATTTCTCAGAACCTAGCACACCTAGGGTTCTGGAATTGAGAAAAAACTGAAGCAGAGTAAATGCATTCTGCTTTTTCTGACCTTGGTGCCAAATATGAACAGTAGCAACAAGCATGTGTGTACTATTGTATTTTCTTGCATAGAGTCCACCCTTGAATAAGATATGCATCTTGTTTTTGAAAGACAGAATGAAGAAAAAAATATTTTCTGGCTTCTGTAGCAGGAGCCTCTGTTATGGGGAAAGTGTTCACAGCTAGTAGCTACAGAACCACACTGCTGCATTACTTTCAATCCCCCTTATCCCTCTGCCTGCAGAGGCAGAAACTGTTATTACCATATTCCTCACTTATGGTACACACTACAACTTCCAGTGGCTAAATGTTGGAAAAAAGATGCATATTATATGCAAAAGAATGTGAAATATAGGAACTGCTAGCGGGAAGAGTTTCAGAATTCAAGCAAAAGTAGCATTTATACTTGCAGTGGAAAGTACATATGGGGTATGTCTTAAAGAACTCTAATTCCTATATGGTTAGTACCTTTTCTTTATCTGCAGACTGAATAGTATTTTTACCTTTGCCTCCTAGATTGCAATGCAGAACCAAATCAATACAAATCCAGAGAGTCCAGACACTGTGACAATACATGCAGCAACCCCACAGTTTATCATTGGACCTGGAGGGGTGGTAAACCTAACAGGTCTGGTATCTTCTGCAAATATATCAAATGCAATGGGCATTTAGATGCATATAGGAATAGTTATTGGGATTGTATATTTAATTGATTTTCACCATTTTATGAAAAAGCTAGGGAGAAAAATGGTAAGAGTACAGTAGTTGTCTTTTTCCTCTTCAGGGTTTTTTTTAATATAAATATCCAGATGCAGAATAATAATCTACATTGTGATAATTTCTCAGTCTGCATTTGCCTAACAAACATGCCCTCAGAATAGCACTTTAATTTATAACAAGAACAATATATTCCAGTGTATTAAAGTTTTCACTATAATAAGTAAGAATTTTAAAAAGGGACTACATAGTCTTTTTGTGCAGGTTTGTAAATTAACTTTATCTTTTCTCCTTTTAGATGAAACAGGAGTATCTGCCGTACAGTTTGGAAATTCCTCCACTTCTGTATTAGCTACATTAGCAGCTTTAGCAGAAGCATCAGCACCACTGTCCAACTCTTCAGAAACACCAGGTTAGAAAGCAAAGTTACTTATTTTGCCTGAATAAATTAATTAAAGTACACTAGACTAGGACTTTGCAGTATGAAAATAGATTTAAATTCAGTTTTTTTAAAACTGAAAAGAAAATTTCCCTTGCACCCAGTGAACTAGCATGGAGGGACTTGCATAGTAAATTAGTTTAGAATAAGATGTAGGTACAATTAGTGTTGTAGAATCTAATGCAAGCAGCATTTATTTGGCTGAGAAGTTAACATTGTTCATGAATGGGTCGGGCCATAAATTAGTTGATGTCCTTTTGGTATTACTTGAAAGGAACTATATAACATTTAAACAAAATATTTAATTTTTAAACAGTAAAGTTCTGACTTTTTTTTTAAATAGGAAAAATGGCCAATCAGTATCTGTTTAAATGATTTAGACACACCATAGTATAAAGGCTAGAAAATACTCCTAATGCCTTAGATGAAATGATTAACTTGCAACTCAGGTGCTGACCAGAAGACACATGAGTGCTCCACTCTACACATCAAATCACTCCGGTTGGAGACATAGAGATGTAGTATGGGCAAGAATGCCCAGCTGTATATTCATGCTTTAAGGAATCTTGTAGGCAGGACAGGACTGGAAAATCCATTTCTGGGTAGGCATTGCCGCTTCACTTCATAGGAGCTGTATACATCTCCCGCTAGTGTGTGCAGTCAGCTATAGCATTTTTTCACAGTATGTCCATAAGAAAAGAAATTTACAGTGTAGTTTTGGGGACTGCCAAAGTAGGGGAGGGAACCACTGATCCCACATATGTTGAGCACCCAACAACCCGCATCTCTTATTCCTTTCCTCCTGCTTTTAAAAAGGGCGTAGTCAGCTGTTCCTTTGTTTGGAGAGCTCTTCAATTAGTCTTCCAGATCTAACAGGGAGTGGTTGCCATAGGTGTGTTTCCCAATCATGTTTAGAGAATTTGCTATGTGCTTTCCTGCTCTTTTTGTTTCTGTCTGTTTTGATGCACCAGCTCAGGCAAGAATGAACAGTTGTACTTCTGGTGACATCAACATGAGTAGCAGGGCTCATTAGACCTAGTAAATGTGATGACAAAACAGTTCCCTTGGGCATTCCAACCCGATCCACAAAAGTTTATCTGGCATTTGGAAGGAAGCAATTAAGGACAAAATTATGTCATGGTAATCATTACTATTATGACTTCCAAATAGGTCAGAGGATCCTCCCTCATTAGGCTAAAAATGTAAATATAGTGTACAGAAAGAACAGAACTTTCAATCATACAAATAACAGAAAATGGCACAGCAGTCCTTCTGTCCCAAGCCATTTTTTGCAACAGAAAAGCTGTGGCAGAGATTTGTTTACTTTATGTACAGTAAAACATATATAGAGAAGTATTGGGGAAATCGGGCACCATGCTTGTGCTCTCTTCCCTGGTGAGTGGGTAATTTTAATTCAGGGTATTAATACCTTGATGCATCGGATGTGTCAAGAGGGACATAGCAGGCAAAATGCCTTTACTTTTGCATTCAGGTCTTACCTTCTAAGAGCTGTAACAATCATTTTGGTGGAGACATATACTTCTAAAGAAGAAATCTGCAAACTAGTCACCTCCTCCTTTAGAAAGCAGCATGAAACATGTATTCCTCTGTTTGCATATCGTAGTACCTCAGTTAATCAGGAAATGGCCTATTTATATAGATATTACAAGATATAGTATTAGGTCTGAACAGTTTTCATCCCTGGTTACTTGCTGTCAAGAGAATCTCTCTCATTAGCTGTGAGCATTCTTATTCTTAAAAATAGAAAAACTTTATATATGCTTACTTAGACAGTTTATTGTAGTTTTTACATAATAAATTCTGTCTGCTCTGGGTAACATGTCGATACAAGATACTGTTTCTTCATGACTACCAGAATTCTCTTGCTTTGCAATAGACCTAAGCCTTAGAACAAGGGTGGGCAATTATTTGGGCTCAAGGGTCACATAGGGAGTGTTGATGAGCTGTCATGGGCTGGGTCAGCACCCTCCCTCCCTCTTGTACAACTCCCGAAAACTCCCTATGGGGCTTTGGGCAGGTGGGGAGCAGCATTCGTGAGTGGGACAGGTGAGCAAGGCTGATCGGCTCCCTGTACACTCTGTCCTGTGGAGGGTTGGGGGGCTGCAGGGGGCGCTGCCTGGGCACCAGGTTCCAGGAGCCAGCCAGTAGGGGAGGGGGACGACGATGACTGGGAGGGGGAGGCATGAGGCATGTGCAGCATATCTCGCCTGGGTGGTATGGTCTGCAGTTGCTCCCATGCAGTCCACATGGAGCTGAACCTGACCCGAGGCAGCCTGTGCCGTGCTTCCGCCCACGCCCACCAGCCTGGCTTCAGCCCCCACTAGTGCGCAGCTTCTGGTGGGGCTATTCTCAGTGCAGCTACAGCCGGTTGGGTGCTACTCTGCTTCCCTCACCTCCAATGGGAGCTGCTTGGCTGAAGCTTCGCTCCTGCCTGCTCCTGCCCAACCCCAGAGCAGCGCATGAGGGGCAGGAGTGGAAGAAGGAGCTGCCATTGGAGGGGAGGAGAGCAGAGCAACACCCATTTGGATAGAGCTGCACTGAGAACAGCCGCGCCGGAAGCTGCATGGGCTGAGGCCTGGGCTGGTGGTTCCTGCTGGGGGTGAAGGGAGCCGAGCGGCACCGGAAACAACCTTGCCAGAAGCTGCAGGTGCCTGTCAGGGCCTAGGTTGGCAGGCGTGGGTTGGAGCACAGCCTGGGCTGTCCTGGCAGGAGCGGGTGGGGCTTGGCCCCGTGCGGAGTGCTGCAGAGGGAGCCGTAGGCTGGATCCATTCAGTTGGCCGGCTAGATCCAGCCTATAGGTCTTATTTTGCCCACCTGTACTTTAGAAGTACACAGCTTCCACAACTCTGATTAAAATTATCTTTTTTCAAGTTCTTTAGCAAGAGCACTGTATCCTTATGTTGAATTCTGTCCTCCAAGTATTTTGAAAATCTACTGCAGGAACTGACATCCAATTTTCCTTTCTTAAAATAGTATCTAAATATAACTGGAATACTCCATAAAGTGCTTCAACTGAAGAGGATAATTGAAAACTAAAATTAAACTAACTCCATTCAGGAAAGAACTAGAGAATTTTTCAAGTAGTATCATATATTTGAATGAAAATTCTTACCCAATGTAAGAGAGTATTGGGAAAAGATGTACTAATTGTTATTTTATTCAGAAGTCCTTATTAGATAGAAAGTGTTAACTGGCTAATGCTCTCATATCTGTTAGATGCACCTGAGAATAATTCAGTGAAATCTAAGCCAGGTGCCAGGAGTCTCATAGTTCATAGTTTCGTAGTTGGTAGGGTCAGAAGAGACCTGAGCAGATCATCAAGTCCCACCCCCTGCCATGGCAGGAAAGAGTACTGGGGTCAAATGACCCCGGCAAGGTGTCTATCTAGCCTCCTCTTAAAGACCCCCAGGGTAGGAGCCAGCACCACTTCTCTTGGAAGTCGGTTCCAGATCCTGGCTGCCCTGACAGTGAAGTAGTGCCTCCTGATGTCTAGCCTGAATCTACCCTCTGCCAACTTGTGACCGTTATTTCTAGTCGCTCCTGGTAGTGCTCGGGGGAACAGGGATTCTCCCAATGCCTGCTGGTCCCCCCTGACTAGTTTGTAAATGGCCACTAGATCCCCTTTCAGCCTTCTCTTGTGGAGGCTGAACAGGTTCAGGTCCAGTAGCCTCTCCTCGTAGGGCCCGCCACCTGATCATGCGGGTGGCCCTCCTCTGGACCCTCTCCATGTTGTCCACATCCCTCCTGAAGTGCGGCGCCCAGAACTGGATGCAGTACTCCAACTGCAGCCTGACCAGTGTCGCATAGAGGGGGAGGATCACCTCCTTGGACCTGCTTGAGATGCATCTGTGGATGCACGACAAGGTACGGTTAGCCTTCGTGACTGCGTTCCCACACTGTCAGCCCATGTTCATTTTGGTATCAGTAATGATTCCGAGATCCTTTTTTGCCTCTGCACTGATGAAAGGGAGTTCCCCAGCCTGTAGGTGTGCTGCTGGTTCTTCCCCCCCAGGTGCAGTACCTTGCACTTGTCAGTATTGAAACCCATCCTGTTCTCATCCGCCCACCCCTGTAACCTGTCTAAGTCCAATTGCAGCCTATTCCTCCCTTCTAGCATGCCCACTTCCCCCCACATCTTAGTGTCGTCTGCGAATTTGAACAGGGTGCTTTTTACCCCCTCGTCCAAGTCACTGATGAAGATGTTGAACAGTGCAGGCCCAAGGACTGAGCCCTGGGGGACCCCACTGCCCGCATTCCACCAGGTCAAATAAGACCCGTCCACCACCACTCTCTGGGTGCGGCCCTCCAGCCAGTTAGTGACCCATTTGACTGTGTAGGTGTTGACGCCACGGTCTCCTAGTTTTTTTAATGAGAATGGGGTGAGAGACAGTGTTGAAGGCCTTCCTAAAGTTCAGAAAGACTACGTCCACTGCTACACCTTCATCTAAAGATTTTGTGACCTGGTCATAAAAGGCCACCAGGTTGGTCTGACAGGACCTGCCTCTGATGAACCCATGTTGGTTGCCCCTAAGCATAATCTCCTCTGCTGGCCCCTCATGGACATGTGCCAGGATAATTCTCTCAAAAAGCTTACCCAGGATCGAGGTAAGACTAACTGGCCTATAGTTTCCTGGGACCTTCTTCCTCCCTTTTTTGGAAATGGGAACCACATTGGCCCTTTGGTCACATTGGCCACATTGGTCTCCATTCAAGGTAGAAAGACTTGGGGAGAGATGGAGGGCATCTTTCCAAATAAAATAAGTTTCATATTTCTTACCTCTTAATTGATATATAAGAGGCAAAAGAAGCCTTTATTCACTTGTGTATTGGTAACAGTGTACTTAAAGGTATGCTTTTTGTGTACTTTGTAACATCAGCAAAAGCTGTATGTTTTAAAAAAAAAATAGCAAACCTTTACAGCCAGGCATTCAATTTTGGTTCTTACTTTCCCATAGCCTCCAAAATATACCTCCTGAACAAAGAAGCAGGAGGAACTTAGTTTGCTGCAATCCTTTTGTTTGGAACCATTCACTTTTCTTCCGTCTTTTCTAAGTTAATTTTCCCATTAGACCTGTACAGACTGTAATTTTAAAAATAACCTGTTTTACAAAGCAGTGGAGAGAGAAATGTGGACCCATGGGTTGTGAAACGCTGAGCTAGTTCAACCCCCTGCTCAAAGTAGGACAAACCCCAACAATGTCATCCCAGCCAAGGCTTTGTCTATCTGGGTCTTAAAAAACACCAAGAATGGTGATTCCAACACCTTTCTGGGTAACCTGTTCCAGTGCTTTCCTACCTACCTAGCAAGAGAGATTTTCCTAATATCTAACCTAAATTTCCTTTGCTGTAACTGGAGACCATTGCTCCTCGTTCTGTCATCTGCCACCACTGAGAACAGTGTAGCTCCATCTTCTTTGTAACCACCCTTCAGGTAGTTGAAGGCTGCTATTAAATCTCACCTTAGTCTCTTATTCTGCAAACTAAATAAGCCCGATTTCCTCAGCCTCTCCTCATAAGTCCTGTTCCTCTGCCCCGTCACCATTTTTCATTGCCTTCCACTGGACTCTCCAGTTTGTCCAAATTCTTTCTGTAATGCGGGGCCCCAACTGGACACAGTACTCCAGAAGTGGCCTCATAAGAGCAGGATAGAGGGAAATAATCACTTCCCTTGATCTCCTGGCAATGCTCCTAATAATGTAGCCCAGTATGCCATTAGCCTTCGTTGCAACAAGGGCACACTGTTAGCTCATATTCAGCTTATTGTCCACTGTAATGCCCCACTCCTTTTCTGCAGAGCTGCTGCTTAGCCAGTTGGTCCCCTGCCTGTGCCAGTGCATAAGATTGTTCTGTCCTAAAGACATGTGTTCTTATTGAACCTCATGAGATTTCTTTTGATCCAATCCTCCAATTTTTTGAGGTCTCTCTGATTCCTTGCCCTATCCTCCAGCATATCTACTTCTCCCCCCAGCTTGGTGTCATCTGCAAACTTGTGAGGGTGTACTCCATCCCATCTTGTTGATAAAGATATTGAACAAAACTTGCCTCAGGACCAACCCCTGAGACACTCCACTTGATACCAGCTGCCAACTAGACATCAACCCATTGATTACTACCCTTTGAGCCTGACAATCCAGCCAATTTTTTTATCCACCTTACAGTCCACTCATCATACTTGTTTAGCTTCCTTGAAAAAATGTTATGGGAGACTGTATCAAAAGCCTTGATAAAATCAAGGTACATCATGTCCACTGCTCTTTCCACATCCATAGAGCCAGTCATCTCATCACAGAAGGCAATTAGGTTGGTCGGGCATGACTTGCCCTTGGCAAATCCATGCTGACCCGTTCCTAATCACCTTCTCCTCCAAGTCCTTGTAAATGGGTTCCTTGAGGATCTGCTTCATGATTTTTCCAGGGACTCGGGTGAGGTGAGGCTGACCAGTGCATACCCAAGAGTTCTCGTCTCCAGCTGTTTCAGAAGGAAAAGTCCTCTTTTATTATTTCAGAGATTGAGGTAATGTAGCTGCTGTTTCACATGGCATTAAAGTATCTGTTAGTGCTAGACAGGATGGTGTCCTAGAAATACATTGGTGTGGAGCAAAGGAAGTCCCTTCCTTTAATTAAAAAAGCATTTTTGGAAAATCACCCCCCTGCCCCAGTGTGTTTGAAAACCCCCACCTGTGTTTGTTTCCAGAAACTGACATTTAGGCTTTGGAACAGAGATTGTATGGCTGTCAAATTACTGATTGCTGAGGAGTAAACCCTAATAGAATTTTTTTTGCAATGATATGTGTTTGTTTAAGATAGACTAAGTTTATTATAAATGCATTCACTATTTCTTACATATCACTCTTTATTTAATGTAGTTAATGTGACTGCTGTCTTGTAAAAACACTTCCTAAGGATTTTTTTTTGCCTTTCGGATAGTGACCTTTTAAACAGAAAAATCTTCAGAAGGCAATGATTGCAATCATTATTTGAATGAAAGAGTTATTTTAAATTGCCCTGTAATTAATAGCAAAGATGAAAGCCATAGAATTGTATCTACCCAATCTCAGATCTGTCATTTCTGTGATGACATAGGTTATAGTTTTACTCTCTGAAGATAGAAAGCTTTCTAATGTTTATTCCTTAAATCAAAGCTTTTGCTTTTAACATTACGTATGTTGAATATAAACATATATTTGATAGGCTGTGATTGTGCTTCTGGTTACGTTGCTTTATGCACATTAGTATTGTATCAATTTATTTATTTATTAAATAGTTTTTTTTCTGTTGACATTCTCAAAACTAAGGGCGGTTGTGACAGGAGCTTGTTATAACTTAAAGAGCAAACAAAATAACCTAAAATGGATAACATGTAGTTTCTCAATAGTCCGAATATTATCTTTGCTGTGTTTGAGCATGATTCATAAATGTAATGCAGATGTGTAAGGATAGCTTGCTGCCAACATTAATCACGAGTTTGAAAGATTTAAATGCTTTATTATCACTTCTACAAAGTAAAAGTGTTAGACAGCACTTAAGCTACCTTTGTAACTTCATCTGGACCTCATTCACTTTCCAGAGTAAAAATTTTCACTCCATATTTTGTGTTTGGAACATAGATAGAATTAGTTAAGTACTCTTTGTCTGGATCTGCTTGATACCGTCATAAACAGTTAGATTGTAGTGCTGGAGTGATACTGTAGCTGTGATGGTGAGAAGAAAGGATTTTTGTGGGTTATATCTTTTATTGGGCAAACTGCATAGTTGGGAGAGGTTTAGATAAGTTTTCAAATACAGCACATTCTTCTTCAGGTCATCTTTATGTTGTGGATTTTCCCTTGTAGTAAGTGGCGATTTTTCTGTTGTAAGGTTGAGGTTAGCTGGTTGTACCTGCAGTATCTATGTAATACAACTCTCTATTTAGAGAGATTTTTTTACCTATTGTAGCCAAGAGTACAGGCATTATAACTCGAAAGCACTCAGCCAGATTCCCAGCTAATGTAAAACAGGGTCACTCCATTGACTTATCCATATTATATGGATTTACATAATCTGAGATTCTAACCCCAATTTGCATCTTTTATGGACTCTACATTGGTTGTTACTGCACAAGAAAAAGGTCTGGGAGTCATTGGGGACAGTTCTCTAAAACAGATCAGTGCTTAGAAGCCATCAGAAAAGCAAACAATATTAGAGATTATTGGGGAAGGAATTGTAAACACAACACAAAGTATCATCGTGTCCCTTTTATAAATGCATAGCGCGTCCACACCTTGAATACTGTGCCTGTTCCCACCCCTCAGAAGGATATAGAACAGGGGTGGGCAAAATACTGCCCACAGGCTGGATTCAGGCCATCAGGCACTTTCATCCAGCCCGCAGTGCCCACCAGTGAATTATACCCTACCCAGCCCTTCCACCCACAAGGATGGGAGTGACACACCCATGAATACAGCCCCCACAACATACCCTATTGAGCCTCATATACACCCTTGTGGGCAAAAGGGCCTGACCCTGTCTGCATACAGCTTCTGGGTGTGGCTGTTGCGTCAGGCTTCCCCATGTCCCACTCACTCCGGGCAGCAGGTAGGGATGCAGCAGGGGTGGGGCAGGAGTCTGGGGCTGGCAAGAGTGTGGAGCTTGGGTGGGCAATGTGTGGGTGTGAGGATGGGTGGGAGTGTGTGGGGAACCCCAGACAGTGTGCGGTTCTGGCAGGGAGCAGTGGCAGCTGCAGGCTGGGGTGCTCTGGGTGCTCATGCCCAGTGCTAGTGCCTGGCTCTGGCCAGTGCTGTATACTGCAGTGAGGTGCACTGCTTCCGCCAGGCCGGCTATTGCTGGCACTCCTCACACTCACGCCGTATGGGAGGGAAGCCCCACACACTTGAGTAGCTGCCTTCCCCACCACAGCCAGCTCCAGCGCGTAGGGCTTCCCTCCTATGCCTCACCAGTGCAGGCAGTGCCACGATACAGATGGCCTGGCAGGGGCTGCGCTCCTTGCTGCAGTGTGTGCTGGCCAGAGCCAGGCACCAGCTCACCAAACACCCCCTGCTGCTACACCATGTGCAGAGTTTGGGGGGGTCTCCATACCCCTCCTACCGTCTCTCACACCCCACAAATGCCACACGCACCCTGCCCCCACAACCTTTCCACATATACACAACCTCCCAAGATACCCTATGCTCCCCCCCACACACACACCCATCACACACACGCACAATATAAAAGACTAAGAATTTATTTTGAGTTATTATGCAATCACCTCTATATATAGTACACAAGCACAAATCATGGCAAAATATTTTTGTAATAAAATTATGTTACAGGAGGTGTTTGATTTCTAGTGTATGATATGGTTTTTCTCTGGTTCTAAGATGGCAACCCCCTCCCCAAAGGAGTATTTCTGGGGGACAAGGGGAGGGACTTACTGTGGCAAAGGTCAGGGGTTAGGTTGGGACTTCCAGTCCCAAGATGGCAACCAGGGGGCAGGGCAACTCTCAAGGGACAGGGCTACCCCAGTGGCATACTGATGGGAGGGGGCCATGGTCCCCCGGGTGCCAGCCCAGGGGGGAGCAATGCTAGCTGGGCCCTTCAGAGCTGGGCGGAGCAGCCACAGCACCTCCACATTTGGTGTGTGGCCCGCCCACCTGCCCGGCAGGTTGTAGGTTTCTTTACCTGTTCCAGCTGCTGCCCCTCCCCCCTGCATCTGACATGCAGCGATGTTAATTTCCCCACGAAGTGCCGTGGGATGGGAGAGGGGGCTCCGCACCCTGGTCAGATCATCCCCGGAAGGGGGTGGCACAAATGCAGGCATTGGCCCCCGGGCACTGGAGACCCATGGTATGCTACTGGGCTGCCCTCGAAAGCTCACCAAACCTCATTAAACAGCCTTCCACCTGAAATAATTGCCTGACCCTGATCTAGAAGTGCTAGAGAAGGTCCAGAGAAGGGCAACAAGGATGATTAGTGGTATGGAAGGGTTTCCATATGAGGAGAGACTAAAGAGGCTAGACCTGTTCAGCTTAGAAGAGAGATGCTTGTCGGGGGACATGATAAGGGTTTACAAAATACTAAATGGTGAAGAGAATGTAAATAGGATTTTATTATATACTATCTCTCACAGTACAGGAACTAGGGGTCACAAAATGAAACTAGTAGGTAGTAAGTTTAAAACTAGCAAAAGGCTGTTTTTCCACATAGCATGCAATCAAAGTGTGGAACTCATTGCCGCAGGATGTGGTGGAAGCTGATGGTTTAACCAGATTTGAAAATGGATTGGACAAATTCTTGAAGGAAAGGTGCTTCAGTAGCTATTCAGCATGGGAGTTAGCAGTACAGCCTCTGAATTAGAGCTTTCTATATCTTAAATGCTGGAGTCTGCAAGTGAGAGAGGAACAGTGGAAAAAACCCTGGTTATACCCTGTTCATTCTCCCTTTCAGCATCCACTCTCTGCCAGTGTGTGACACAGGATACTGGCAAGATGGACCCCCTAGTTTGACCTAGTAAATGGCAGTCCTTCTGTTCTTCTGTTTTTTTATAAATCTTGTTACAACTACATCTAAGGATATGGACATATGAACAACTTACCCAGGGGCAGAAGGGGGCATAGCTTTACCATATATTAACTGTTCCACAGAACTGCCTGTGTGCATGCTCTTACCCCATGTAAACTTAGTCCTTAGCGTAAGACAGCTAAGTAACCACAGGTTAACTTCCACTTAATGCAAGGAAAGAGCACATGCATGGACAGTTACTGCAGGGAAGCTAGTGCATAGTAGTGGTGTGCAAAATGAGCCCTATTTGATTCGGATTCGGCCCGAATCAGGGACAGTGATTTGATTTGTTGATTCGAATCACTGTCCCCGATTTGATTCAGCCAAATCCGAATCTGAAGATTTAATGCTGGTTCGGAGAATCAGCAATTCGGACATAGACACAGCTTTAAATGTTTTTTCTACGTCAGGCGCAGCTCATGAATGCTGTGATGCTGGGGCAAATGGAGCATCCCACAGGAACATGGCGGGGCCCCTACATGTTCAGCGGCAAACCCGGAAGTGGACTGGAAGTACTTCCGGTCCACTTCTGGGTCTGCTGGGGAGCGCACTGTGGGGGCCCCCCACCTTGCCCCTGGCTCGGCAGTCAGCCACAGGGGGACTCCAGGAACCCCCTAGACCAAGGAGGTACCAGTCGCTGGGCTGGGAGGACCCCCCTGCACACTTCCTGGAAGACCTGGAAGTGGACTGGAAGTGCTTGTGGTCCGCTTCTGGGTCTGCTGCTGAATGTGCTGGGGAGCCCCCTGCAATTCTGTGGGACACTCCATGCACCCCAGCATTGCAGCACTCATGAGCCACCTGCTGCCTAGAGGTATGTAGAAAAACATTCAAAGCTGTGTCTGTCTGAATCACCGAATCTCTCCAAATCACTTCAGAGGGTTCTGATTTGATTCAGACAGCTTAAAGGGTCCTTCAATTTGATTTGGAGATTTGGCCACCAAATTGGGCTGAATCTCCACCAAATTGAATCAGGGACTGAAGCTTCGCGCAGCTCTAGTGCGTAGTACAGTTCTGCCACCTTTTATACATTGCTTGTATGTACATTAACCTTGCTATTAATCCAATGAAGTACACTAACAAAAATGTGTGCTTTATTTCCATTTATTTACTTCTTAGATTTGATAGGAGTTTATAAAACTGCTTCATACTTATTATTTTTCAGGTTCTTGCTATCTTGCAAACTCTGCAAAAAGTCTTTTTTTTTTCCCCCACAACTCATAAAACCTGTAAATATGAAAAGGTGGAAATAATATAAAAACTAGATTTCTTATATTTGGACTAGAAGTTTAGAAAGAACAACTTACAGACTTTTAATACTGTTGGGCTCTAAGCCTGACTAGACCCTCTACCAAGCCTAGATCTTAGAGGATTATGACCCCATTCACTTGACCACAGTTATGACTCTCAGTCACTTGACCCCAGTTGTCTTTAGGGCTGTGCGAGACTTTGGACTGCACTTCAGATCCGGAAAAGATTTGGACGCCAAAGCAGCATGTCTGGATTGAAGCGCTGGCTTCTTCAGGCTTTCCGAAGCAGTTCGGAGCTTCCAAACCGCTTCGGAAAGGCTTCAGAGCCGCTTCAGAGATCCGGCCATAGGGTATAATGGGGAATCAATTAAATATTTATAACTTTGTTGGTTTTTGGCTGATTCGGATGAAACTTGCAGGGGTGGTAGCCTCTGCTGAGAGCACAAAGCCTGCCAAGTTTCAAGAAGTTAGGTGGAGAGGTTTGGGTGGAACTGCACCCCAAATTCTTGAGAGCAAAACTCATGTCACATGTATGTGTTACACCACGGGGGTGAAAATTGCAGGTGGTGGCCCCTGCTGAGTCCCATGAAGCCTGCCAAGTTTCAGGGAGATAGGTGCAGTGGTTTGGGGGAAACTGCACCTCAAGCTGCGGACAAGCAAAACTCTTGACATAGATGACCTTGTGTGTGTTAAGGCGCAGCAGGGTGAAAACTGCAGGCCTGCTAGCCCCTGCTATGGCCACAAAGCCTGCCAGCTGTCAAGGCGGTAGGGCCGGGGGGGTTCTGGGGCCCTGCCCCTCTAGCTGCTGTCAGATAAAACTTGTGACACGGGTGCTTGTGCAACTGTGTCTGTTATGGGGGGATGAGACTACTGCAGGCCTGGCTGCTAAGTTATTGTGTTACCAGTTACCAGTCAATCATGAGTCACTTAGGGACCAGCTCAATACACAGTTGCTAGCTAATGTAACGAGTTAATTAGCAATGATTAACACAAAACCACAGACTAAGTAGAGAAAAGAATCAGTACAGACAATCAACTTCCCCAAGACAGAGACAGTCAGTTGCACAAGCACCCATGTCACGAGTTCTGTCTGTCAGCAGCTAAAGGTGCAGGGCCCCAGAACAGCCATTTTCATGGGCCCAGTGCAGTGGGGCCCTGCATCTCTGGCTGTGGGGCTTGGTGGCCCCACCCCTCACCACTGATTGGCTGTGAGGGCTGTCCATCATGTGGTCCCACCCCTCATTCTGATGGGCTGTGAATTCTGTCCCTCCCACCCCTCTGCTGATTGGCTGCAAAGGCTGTCATGTGGTTGCACCCCTTGCCACCAATTGGTGGAGATGGGCAGGGCCATATGATGGACAGCCCTTGCAGCCAAACAGCAGAGAGGGGTGGGGACAGCAGCCATCTTGCTGTGGTGTCAGCCCCCCTCCCTCCTTCCCAGCAGGCTGTGCAGCTAGGCCACAGTGTCCACAAGGACTTCTGGCTTCCCAGAGGGAGCCAGCATTTTATTTTCGGTAACAGATTGGGGAGGGATGGGGGTTGGGTTTTTGGTTTGTTTTGGTTTTGGTTTTTTTAGGGAGCCTGTTAAAAATGCAGAGCCTACCCTAAATTGCAGCTTCCACAAAAACCGCACAGTCACGATTTCAGTAGGTACCTAGCTATAGCCAATTACACAAATTCTGACTTTGATTTTATTAGAAATGTCTTGACCTCCCTTACACTTTTGTCAGCAGTTGTGGCCACAGAAGAAGTTGTGACTGCCGAATCAGTGGATGGTGCAATCCAGCAAGTCGTCAGTTCTGGAGGTCAACAAGTTATTACTATAGTTACCGATGGCATTCAGCTTGGTAACCTCCATTCCATTCCAACGAGCGGGATAGGTCAGCCAATCATTGTGACCATGCCAGATGGGCAGCAAGGTGAGTGGAAACAGGAGAGCTCAGCATGAGCTTCCAGGACAGCTTCAATTTAAAATCAGGATAATATGTGACATATGAGTTTGTTTTGTTCATTAAATTGGCACTGGAAGTTTCTGTGGAAAGCTAATTATTTCTCTTAAGTCCACTGTAGAAGACTGAGGTGTCTTTTGAATTACATTTTTCTATAGACCTGTATTTGTAGTGCACTAAAATGGATCTAAAATTTGATTTTTATATTAAAAAAAAACAAAACAATGAATTCACATTCTTTAACCAGTGAGATCAGAGAATATAGATGCATTGAGAGAGAGAAAGAGAGAAAAAGGAATTAAACTGTCAGGAAGAGGAAAAGGAAATGGGGTAATTTTCTGACTTATCTCCAACAACCAGTCTGTATGAAAAATAGAAAGCAAATGGCACAGTGGGTCTGTCAGTAGCTGGATCCTAACTCACTGGACCTACTGCAGGTTTTGAGGGCTACAGGCAGCGGCGTTTGTAAGTCGTACAGGTGTGCTCTTTCAGGGGCCCCTTAGAATATCAGTGTACATCCAATTTTGGAGAATGGACTGGGTCAAGAGAGAGAGCAGATCTGGTAACTACCTCATTTGTCCCTATTGGAGCATGTGTACATTTCCCTATGGGAGCTACATCTGCTGAGTCTGCTGTCTTGGTTCTGAAGTCTTGTGCAAATGCTTCTGCAGTTGCCAATCCTTAGGGAGAAGTCTCTTTCCTGGCTTCCCAGCACCAGGCTCCTCTGTAGGGACTCTCAGTGCAGAGTCTTGTTTCAGAAAGCTGCCCAGGACTTGGTACACAGTATATGATCTGTGTAGACAAAAACATGTGGTACTTAAGAAGTCTTCATCTTTCCTGGAAGTAATTAAGCTGTTGTTTAGAATACTTACAATATTTAATGAATCCACAATAACTGTGAATTTAAGACAACTCCCCAATGATTAAATTCTATGTATGGTAAACATATACTTTTTTATAGTTTTCCATGTATAGAATCGAAATTTTGGATGATCATCTTAAATTTGTCCTCCGCAATGGGGTCCAAGGGTAGGGTCATGCTCTGTGCCCCAGGCTGGAGCAGAGATAGAGCCTGCCAGTGCCAGAGCAAGGGTAAGTGTGGCAGGGGAGGAGAGGGCTCAGGCAGCGGTTGGGGTAGAGGCTACAGAAAATTGAAATCCACCTGCAGCCTTGCAGGGGGAGGGGGAGATGCATAAAACATAGCCTTTGATGTGTTGTGATTCTAATGTAACAAGAACTGTAGAAAATGCCATAAAAGTAGTTAAAATTTTCAGTAAATACTTTTATTGATGTCTTTATTGCAGATTTCCACCAAGCTATTTTTTTTACACCATTGGAAATCTGGCTTTTGAGTCTACTCTTGAAAATAGAAGTTCATATAATTAAATAATAATTTTATTTAATGTAAATACCATGCCTTGGCTTTATATTTATCTATGCAAATGTGTTTTGATTGAAGTATTAACAGTACCAGCAACGGACATTGCTGAAGAAACTGTGATCAGTGAAGAACCACCAGTCAAGAGGCAGTGCATTGAGATTGTTGAGAATCGTGTGGAGTCTGCAGAAATAGAAGTAAGGAGTCTATTACCTGATGTGTGTTAACCAGAGTTTTCAGAACTGAATACTATGGTATTTCTTGTTTTATAGCTAAGTTTCTGTGCTGCCACAGATTGAAAGTTCATGGCCTAGTAACCAATTTGTATTTCCATCCCTCTTGTTTATATCATGATTTGTTTTACACAGTTCTTATAGAATAATTTAGTATAGTTTATAAGTACACCCGTTGTTCACCCTCCAAGTTGACTGTTTATGCACATAAAGATGTCACTTGTTTTCGTACTTGATAACTTGGTTTTTTTTTTGTAATATCACTGTCTTATTTTTAAAACTAGATACAGACAGTTCATCACTGGTGATGACAGTTCCCTCCAATAATGAATGAGAATGTCATATCATCTCTCTGTTAAAGACCATTTGATTGTCTTGATTACTGAAAGTCATAGAATTTTTCCATTGATTACATTTAGATAAAAGTCTTAATGAGTAAAAAGTATGAAACAGTAAGATGCTATCTAAATGCCAGTTTTTTTATCATTTTTTGATTATGCAGCAATAACACTAAAACATTTATAAGCATCATCCAATACATTGAAATTATGTAAAAGTCCAATGTGCAAATGTTGAGAAATTTATTCTTTTTAGATTGTTTTTTAATTTAAGAACATTTTTTTTCTGCAATCCAGAATATCCCATGTTGCAGCCTTTTGACTTCCTACTCTCTTTGCTATTAACTCGAATCAAAAGTCTGTGAACATTGCTACCTATCCTGATTAGGCTGTAAATATCAAATTATTTTGTCTTTGTGAACGCTGGAATATCTTGATTCTTTAAAGTTGTATTCTCCAAAATCTGTTAATCTGAATACTATTTTGTGCCTCATTGAATGCTATTTATTGTACAGTGTGTGGAAGGATACCTCATGCATGTCCAATAATTAAAATTAACATCTTTCCTCAATTATTTTCCTCTCCATATGATGTCGCATGAAGTGCCTTCAGCTTTTACAGGTGTGTGGTTATTACAAATTATCGTTACAGTTGAAATTTTCTTGCTGCTTTTTTTTTTTTCTTCCTTTTTTAATGTATGGCTGTTATAATAAAACTTATGTTCACAATTTTTAAACCTGCCTGAATTCTTCCTAAAAGGAAGTTTCACTTCCTTAATCTCAGAATGTTAAGTTTTATTTGTCAGGTGACAAAAAATTCACAGTGGTTAGGAAATACATTGACTCAATTTTAAATGCAGTAGGTCAGTGTGACAGTTTCTTAAAGTTAGGCTGTAAAATTATGTATTTCAAACAAACTTCATTGTTACTAAAGAGCATTTTATTATAAACAAAACATTTAAATCGATTACTGTGTTTTCAGAAAAATTAAAGTTGGATACAGACTTAAGCCCTGATCATGAAATCAGCAGTGCATACATAGAGTGACTGCTTGCACAGAGCCCAGTTGACTTTGTGGAAGCTCATTTTAGACATACTGGTTTGATTGTGTGTATTTCTTGGCATGATTGGGACTTTCATTTGACAGAGTTCCTTTTAAGCTTTTTCAAGCTATAGTCATAACTCAGAAAGTGATTAATATCTGAAACAAGAAAAAATGATAACATAATACTTGAAGAGCAAAGCTTTCATAAGTTGACTTAAATGGTGTGCACTGTTTTATCTTTCACTTCAGTGAGTTAGATATTTTATTTGCAAGGCACAGAATTATTTAAGGCTAAGAGCAACTTTCTTGAGCCACCTTTAAACTTATTAGCACATATACATACTACGGACCTTGTTTTAGAAATCTTTGTGAGCCAAACTTTTATTGCTTCAAAACCAGAAATTTCCCTGGAAAAAAGTTTGCAGGATTGGGATTTTGATTAGTTATGTCTGTTTGACTTGTAAACTCTAACAAGAGTTTATGAAAGTAAAATTACCAGGAATAGGATTGATGTGGTCGCACTTTTGTGAAAGTAGTAACAAAAAGAGGTTATTGCTTTTAATTTTAGAGTAGCTAATTAGCAGCAAGAAATTTAACTGTTACACAAACATTGTGTTATACAAACATTTTCACTCAACAATGTATAGAAATTCATATTCACCATTGAGGTTGACTGCATCCTTTCCCATATTTCATATAAACACATGCATTAAAGACACCAGCAAAAAGAGTGATCATTTCATAAAACTATTTTACATTTAATTTATT
>NW_005842444.1:653991-669329 GCF_000455745.1 Alligator sinensis | reverse complement strand
TTCCTGCTTTTTCCTACTGTTAAAAATAATTTAGGGTTGGATAACTTGAACTATAAGCAGAATTACTGGTATTCCGTGTAGTGATATCTAACATAACTTTAACTTAAAAAATGCCAAATAAACAGCAAAAGTTGTTAGAGTGCAGCTGCATGTTTAATCAACTAGTATTTGCATTGGATTCTCTTTTAACGTGTAGTCAGACTTCAGATGAATAAAACATTTGGAATCAGAGAAGAACTTAAGATCAGGATTATAGTGAGACCAGAAATTTAGGCAGTGCTACCAGAGTGTATTTCTGCTTATAAAGCTACTCCCATCCATATCTGTTATAGCCTCTATAATGCAGTTCTTGCTGCTTTTCAGTTCCCAGTCTTCTTGTCTCTGATAGTTTTGTACTGTTCTCTGTTGATACAGTTTTTCCTCCACCTACCCAGTCTTATGAGATCTTCTCACTTAAGATTGTGGTAGGACTTGCTCCAGAAGTTGTTTTTTTCACATTTGTTTTTTGCAAACCACTGCCATTTTTTTGCAGCCATAGCCAGCTGCCTTTATGGTCTGCCATCATGTAATTGGACCAGTCATCTGCTACCAGTTGTTCCATCTTTAGCAGCCATGTAGATTTAAGTAATTCTGCTTCCTTGCCAAAAGAAACAGATCTTTGTACTAGATTAATGCAGCATAGCAGCCCCCAGCACTTTGTCCTTTCTCAAGAGGTAAGGGTTTTTTTGACAATACAGAAGAATCAAGTTCAGGAATTACGACAGTTCTTCGCTCAGCTTCAAGACTGTTTCCTTTAGTGTCACCCCTAAGATGTTCAGCTTCTCTTCCTAAATCTCCAAAATCTGCAGGTTTCTCCTAGTCCGTAGGCTGTTTGTCAGCTCTTCCTTGCCTGTGTAAATATCCTAGAGAGAGACAACACCATCTGATATTTTGACTTTGTATAGGCTTTTAAATTTAGAGGTTCATATGTATCTGAAAGAAACCACTGCCCTGGTTCTTCGTTTTAAGGCTCTGCTGTCTAGTTGAGAGGCATTTCCCCCCGCCATGCTGCTCTGGTTTCCTTCTCTGCTTCCTCTTCTACTGCCTTATTACTCCCCAACACAGCCAAGTTGCTAAAGGTGTAAGGCTTTATTCCTAATTTAGAGAAGCATTCATAAGATTCAAGCCACCTGGGATCCTAATTTTCTGACTTTGTAGAAGCACTCATTCTCCCAACCTCTGAAAAATACCCAGTTTATAAAGTACAATATTAATCTTTTAAAACCTAAATCTTTCTTTGCATGAATATGTATCTGCTTGATGGTATGTTTCTGTGGGGCATTTTGAATATGAAGTAGTTCAAATTTTCTTCCTCTGTATTCAAAACCAGTAACAGTATTCCTCAGCCTGATTTGCTGTTTGTTCCAGGTTCAAATATACCTAAAATGGTGGCTAGTTTGTACACTACTTAATTTAGGGAGATTTTTCAAATCATCTCCCTTTCTCTCCAGACCACAACAGTTACCATCCTTCAGTGGTGGGGTGTGCATTTGCTTATAATTATGTCAGGGCGTCTGGTCTGTGTGAGAAATGAGGAAGAATATCTGTGCGCTCAACCTGAAGGCAGTGAGTATTTAACACAGGCCATTTAACCTTTTCTGTCTTCATTGTATTTCAGCAATACAGAAAGGGCTTGTCTTCACTCAGACAGTTATACTTGTGTTATTGCATTCAAGTGAGAGTGAACATGTAAGAGAGCATCTTTGCTACACAGGGTGATTGCAGAAGCATCTGATGAGCTGTTTTAACTCAAGCTGCTACATCCCGGCTACCTTAGTAGCTCAAGTGTCTGCAGCACTACAGCACCAACCCACCCCAACAAACTCATGCAAGCTTAAAACACCACGTAATTTGAGTGAGAGATCTTTTGTATGTGAATAGGAATCCAGATCTGGGGCAGAACTCAAATTACTGGTACATGTTGTGTTCACAGTGCAAACTCCAATATGAAGACCAAATCATAAAATGTAACTACTGTACTTCAGTTGCTTAGAGAAAGCAGTGGGGTGGTTCTGTAGTTCTCATCTCTTTATTTCAGCCAGCTACAAGGGAAAATGGCTCAAAAAGAACAGCCATTCAGGAGACTGAATTTTTGGAAACTGAACTCTGTATTTGAAAATGGGGTTCTTAATCATGAAAATTTGCTTACTGGATAAGAGATCAAGAACAGTTTGTACAAAACATGGAGATGCCCATTTTTGAGGGTAAGTGCTCCGTCTTTCATCTAGATCGGGTCTGGCGGTAGAGTTTTTATCCTTCTCTTGTAGCAAGAATGGTTGTCAAAATCAAGAGCAGTCAAGCAGAGAAGGATGGTATTTTGCTCTCTTTTGATTTGAAAGGACCCTATAAACTTCATAAAACAGTCTGGCCCTTAGCTTCTTTCTCTCATCCATCAGGGGTCAGCTGTATCGGTATGTAGTCACTTTCTTCCTTAAGTCTCAGTTTCACCATCTGTAAAAATGTCAATGATAGTACTGGCCACTGCATTAAAATATTTTGAGACCTAGAGATGAAAAGCACTATGCAAGAGTGTAATGGCATTATTATTACTTACTTGAATCTAACCAGGTTAAACTTAACAGCCAAAAGGTTAGTGGTATGGTACTTTGATTGCTGTTCTTGGGTAAGATGTATTGCGCCAGCCTTGAACATTTTAACTTGTTTAAGCCTGTCGTTGGAAGGATTCTTCTCTTGGTGCGAGTCTCAGAAATTTCAGCCACCACAAGCATCCATCAGTTCCATCTTTGAATTCCTATTGAATGGTTTTCAATATGGGCCTTAATAATACCGGTTTGTGGGTCCAAGTGTCAGTCCTTACAGCCATAAACCTGACAAAATGTTTTCCCACTTTTTGTACGTTCCTCACATCTGCATCCACAAAGCAATGAGTTGTTTTCTGGACAGTGCGTGATGGTTTTTTGGAGCTTGAACCTTGGTTCTTTTACCCAACCTTTTTTCAAATCCAAGAAAAAATTAATTGCTATGAAATAAGGATAAAGTTAAATGACTTATTATAACTTTTGTAAGTGTGATTTATTCTGAATCTTTTCCTGAAGGTAGTTTTCTCTAGTTCTTCAGAAATAATATTATGTTGTGGAGTTAACATCCAAGGACTGTTCTCTGTGTTCTCTTAATCAAACGTTCTATTCCTTTGGTTCCATTGGTGTTCTTCCCAAAGAGGTGATCCTGTTTCCTTCAGTACTGTTAAACCAAAGCAGAAGCCAGGCAATGGCTTTTTTAAGAAGTCTTCTCCACCAGGAATGTCTGCACATTTTATAAGAACTCTGGTATCTTCATGGAAGAAAAGAACTTAATGAAGAAATCTACTTACACAAAGTAGAGGTGGTGAATTCCGTAACGGCTTCCTTTGTCATAGGTTCCTGCAAATAGCCTTCTCCCTTTGTATCCATTTACATTTTTTTCAGTATGTATGTACTTGTAGCTGGCTATTTTTCCAGCACCCTCCCTTTCAGTTTCTTACTTGCTAATTCCCAGAAGTGGCTCCAGGTTGAAATTTGAACACCTTGTAACATCTGACAAACTTCCTTCCTGTTGTCTGATAGAATGCCCATGCAACGGTTGGGATGAGTTTTCTGTGCTGCAATTCTTCTGAGTCCAAGTTTTGGAAGGAAGCCATAAATTATATTGTGTAATAATTAAACTTGCTTTTAGTCACAGCCAGTGTTGGAGAAAATTTTTGTCTGGTGAAAAGCAAGGAATTATCATTTAATACGCATAGCTTCCTATTGTATGCACTCAGTGGGCATGTCTACGCATGCACATCTAATATACATTAGCCTGATTTAAGGCGTATTAAGGGCATGTGTCTACATCAGGGGCAGGCAATTATTTTGGGCAGAGAGCCGCTTACTGAGTTTTGGCAAGCCATTGAGGGCCGCATGACAGGAAGCCAGGGGCAGCTAAATATTAATTTTCTAAATTTTTTTAGGGGCCCTGCGGGCCAGATAGAGTGGCCTGGCGGGCTGCATCCGACCCACGGGCCTCATTTTGCCCACCCCTGGTCTACATGTATACACCCTTAATGCACTTTAAAAATAGCGATTTGAGGCTATTTGAAGCCTAAAGCAGGTATCAAATTTATGCACAAATAGTTAAATCACACTAGCAAATGTGTAGACGTGCAAATGCACATTAACGCAGCATGTGTACATTGATTTGGGACTAACTACAGTCCCAAGTCAGTCTGCACACCCGCATTAATGCACATTAGCGCGTGTACATGTGAACACATGCCTAAATTGCCTTAATGCGCATTATGCTAATGTACATTAAGTTTAGGCACATATAAAAGCATGTGTAGACATGCCCAGTATGTACTTATGTTTCCAATGTTTGCATATGTATACAGTAGTAAAGTAACAGTAAAATTCAGGTGTACACTTCAGAAAATCTCTGTTATAATTTAAACAGTAGAAAAGCTGCAGTTTTCAGATTCTGAAGCTCCTTATTTTGGAATACAAAATGAGCTCTGTTTCATTGAATAGCTCATGCATGTCATTTTAGGTAAGACATGGATATTTATTGTACAAAAAGTCCTATTTTCTAAATAAGAGAGAGGTGGAGAAAAGTAGCCTCAAACTTCTGAGCACCAGAGTTTTGAGATTTTTCTGTCACAAGAGTAAGTTCCACATTATTCTTTCTGTGAAGTGGAGCCCTCGTATCCTTGAAATATTATACTCCATATGAAACAAAACATTAACTTTAGCTTTATTTTCAGCTGTGTTTAAAATCATTAAACTTCATTTAAAACTAGCTGTAGTCTACTATTCACTTTACTGTTTTGATGGCAAACTCTTCTGAATCTTTTTAGTAAAACCTCTCTCATTTTTCTTGCTGTAAGATGCTGACACTAGCACCGATCAGATTGCCCATGTCCTTGTACACTTAAATCTTTAACATATATGATGGCTGACTGTGGATATAACAAGCACTAGGAACAATAGGAATTGGAAGGAAGGCTTAGTGTGCAGTGTCCTCCATTTTTAGGGACCAGTTGTAAAAATGTAGGATTATTGAGCAGCTGAAGAATTACTGAGGAAAAAATACTGTTCCATTAACTATTTAAGGTATGAAGTGGGAATGAAGTAGTGAACCAATAGTAAACCAATAGGATGAAGAAAGACGTATCCCAGTAAATTGCCATCCTGTTTGGTAGAAGGTTTCCTGTGGGCTAGTTACATCCTCTAGCTGCCTCCTTTCTGCAGCTACTTAGTGATGAAAGTAGAAAGAGTAATTGACTCAGAAACTGGCTTACCCATACAAATATGATGCATTTACTTCAATAAGGTGGTGTTTGGGTGAAGATCAAAACACAGCTATTTTCCAAGGCAATCAGTTTTTCAAGAGGGCACAGTATATAACTGCTCTCCTGCATCAAACAAGATGGTAACCTCTATCACTAATGGTTTGGTACAATAGAAATCTGTTCAACCATGTTCCCTAGGATACAAGAAATATTCCCAGCTTTGAAATGAAGGGTCTCACTTCTCCTTGGAACCTTTCTATGACATCAGACCCAAATTTAGCAAGTGCAAGCTATGTCTGCCAAGTGGTCTACAACATGTAGCCATAACTCACTTTGTACAAATTTATAAAATATATCTAGCCCAACAGTTGTTAAGTCATAAAAGTACAGTGTCCTTTGGGGTGGGACGGGAGAGGGAAAAACATTTTATTGTTACAGATCATATGGTAAGGCTATCTTCTAAACTAACTGGACTGTGCGGTTAGAGACTGCATTCTGCTGCACAGACAACCATGCTTTGAAATGTTTTAAGTTATACCATCCAATTGGCTGGATAGAAATAAAGAGTTTCTGTTTCTATTTAAGTTGGTAGGAATTTGAGTTCCCATTGATGCAAATCAGTTATTGTAATAGGGCATTTATCTGTTACAATAGAAGTTAATTACCAGGCCTCAGCCTTCATCTCCCACCCTCATTTAGCATTAAAATGTGCTTTGTAGCTAAAATAGGTAACAGCATTCTATCCTAATTTGACAACGTCCTATTCTAATTCGACTGATTATCTAAACAAAGTGCTGTCAAAAGCACAAACTGAAAAAAAGAGAATTATTACATTTATTGTTTAATCTCTTTTAGTCACCAGAATCTTTGGTAGCAATGCTAGGCACAATCTGTACAAAAATACAATAGGTTAAAAAGTATTACAGTGCCCCTTTTCAGCTTTTACAGATTAAAAATATACTTCTCGTTGGCTGGCTGAAAAGCAGCCATTACTTCCTTAAAACACCACTTTCATTACTTACTCAGAACATGCACACAGCCAGAGTACCAAATGGTATTTGATTTCTAGTACTTGTATTTTGAAAATATCTAAAAGTCATATTATGGGGTTCTAGGTTGGCTGCACCTAACTGATCTCTAAATCCTATATGCTCAGTATACAAGTGAAAAGGAGTTTTCCTATTAGCTTGACTTTCAGATCACAGGCTGTTCATTTTGCTTAATACCTCATAACTGGGAATAAATCTTCTATTTTACAATAGCAGCTCTGCATGTGCACGGATGCAGTTGCTTGATTGGGACCTGGTTAACAGTTTGTGGATATCCGATCAAACAAGGAGAGATTCAGGTGAAATGGCTCAGCAGTAAAAACAGGAGTTAGGAAATAGCAAAAGCCTGAAAGTAGCAACTACGGCTTTGAGTACACAATAGAGACATCAAATAAGGTGTATATGGTCTATTCTGGAATTGACCACATTTTAATCAGTTAGTGCGATTAGAATCTGGAGTATGAAAATCAATGTTACTTTAGAGCATAATGAATAACAATGTTCTCATCCTCGTCATCATTATTATTATAGAAATGCGAAATCATTATTGTAGGATTTCTCCTCATTTCACACACAGAAAAAAAGAAAACTCCGCTCCAGTAAAAAAGTATGCATAGAGGTGTCCTTTTCAGGGTTTTCCTCTTCTAGAACATTATAAAAGCAACCAGAGTGGCCTCCTACCTTTTATCCAGCTGACTTGCAGAAAAATATATTTTCCCTCCTTATAACACGCATATCTCAAGCTGAAGGAAAGTTGTTTCTTCTAAGGGTATATTACAGAACAGTGAAAATGAGACAGTGTAAAGTATCCAGTAGTAGGATTCTCATTCAGAATCAATCCTGGTGGCTTGTTTTTCTCATGCAGGCTTCAGGTATCACCTAGGGATTCTTTAAAAAAAATACAGAATTGATTCCATCACAGTAGGAGGTCTGGGCTCTGATTTTTAGGCACCCAGATTCAGGTAACAGCCACTGATTACCATGGGAGTTTCTGTTATCCTGATGGGGAGAATTGAGTCCTAGAAACTTTATTTTCACACTGGTGCATCCTTTGTAATTGTATACATGTAGATAGTGAGATAGGTAGGCTTGAAAACTGATTTTAAGAGGTTTAAATTCTTCTTTCTTTTTTAATCACCTGTCTCTTGAAAACCTCTAGGTCTGACATCTGTCCTCAACATGCAAGAAGTTTTCCAAAAAAAAAATGTTCCCCCATGGGAAAATACTATAAAAACAGATTGTTATTGGGGATCTTCTTTAATATATTTGAATGTGAAGTCTCATCAGCCACTGCCTGGCCCAGTTAAGCATGGTTTACTTACACAATAGTGTTGCAGTGGGAGGTCTACCTAAGAAACAAGTGCAGGATTCTAACCACAGAAGATGTCTTGGGGCACTGAGCACAGCCAGTGTGTTGCACCAAAAATGATAGATCTGCCATTTTAATTTGCCCTTGGCACGCATTTGACAAAATCTTGCTGTATTCTGTTTTTAATAGGAGAGAGAAACTCTACAGAAACAGTTGGATGAGGCAAATCGAGAAGCACAAAAGTATCGCCAGCAGCTTCTAAAAAAAGAACAAGAAGCAGAGGCCTACCGGCAGAAATTAGAGGCAATGACCCGCCTCCAGACTAATAAAGAAGCTGTTTGAATATCAAAATGGACACATTGCAAAGTCTGTTACTTTTCAGTCAAGAAAACTGCAGTACAATCTTGAACTGTACTCTGGATAGGTACAGAAATGAGATTACCTGATAAAGAAGATGCTACACATTGATAACTGGACTTAAGCCATGAGCTCTGCTGATTTGTAACATAAAAACTGAATTTAGAAATTGTGAAAAGTATTTAAAATTAAATACTGTAAATAGTTGTTTTTTTTACAGTTCCAAAATGAGTTGATAAATCTTTTTGAAGGGATCCAGAAACACAAGAAGCCAATGTTTTTGTGAAATTTTTGATTTTAGTATGAATCTAATTTCTGAAAAACAGAACAGTTTTAAGGGTGATATTGCTGATTTAGGGTGAAAACTTGAAAATGAATTATGTGACAAAATGAATAGTTATTTCTATAAGGTAACAACATAAACCTCTCTCTGAATAAGACATTTCCTGATGGAAATCTTTGTACAGCTTTAAGTAGTTGTCTCAGTTTATCTGAAAACTCCTTTTTTTTAGAAAGTGAAATTTTTATATTTAATTTCAGATATATCCAAGTAGATTTACATGTATATGAAGCTAATATTTTTTAAACTTTTCCGTTTGTACATATTCTGCATGTTTTTATAATTTCTATCCATATATCCTGCATAGGTATTTTTCAGCAAACAGAAGAAAAATAATGAGAAAAATGTTTAGCCCTAGGGGTCATTTGAAGTAAGCAAGCTAGCAGCCAGTTTTATTGTGAATGATATATTTCTTGAAAGAATGTATTTTGTGAAAATAAATCTTAATTTACTCAATACAGACCATTTAACATTCTGATAGTGGAAGCATTGACACTTAATTTCTGTGAATCTCGTATCTTTCATGAGCAAACTTTTAAAGTACAGAAATATGAAAGAATGTTTCCACTAGACAACAAATAGCAGCTTCTTTTTTAAAATATTCTTTTTTGTTTCCGTGGTAAACTTGCTATTACCTCAGTGATATATTTTACAGACAAACTTTTTCATTTAACTTATGCAATCGGATGGGAAAGTTTTGTGTTGTAGTGATGCTTTTCTTACCTAGCATCATTGCTCTTCACTGTGATATTGTGTTTGTGTCTGCTGGTGCAGTGATTTCTTCTATTATACTCCGCATTTATATATTGCTTTTTCACCTTCAAAACACTGTAAAATTGTTGCAGAATTTATCCTCACTATATGCCTGAGGCAGGTAAGTAAGCATTCTTGTCCCAATTTTACAGCCATCTTAAGTGGGACTCTCAGAGAGATTTTAAGTGACTTGCCCATGGCCACCTGAATCAGTGGCAGACTCGAGAATTGAACTTGGGGCTTCTGGCTCCTAGTTCTGTGTTTAGACTCTGCTGCCTTAAGACTGTTCAGTGCTGTTATGACATTAGCCTTTGAACTAATGTGCAGATCTCTTTTTCCTTTTTTTTTGTAAAGTATAACTTGTCTTTTATTTGTGCTTTGCTTTTGTCTTTCCACGTTTCACAGCTTTTATTAAACTGTTTATTGAAACATAAAAAGTCTAGTTTACCTATACTGTATTCAAATGAATTGCCCTTAAAACTGTACTCTGGACTACTTTTTCTATTTTACAATTAAATATCTTTTCCACATATACAGTGTAGACTTGATTCTATTTGAATTGTTTTGTATATGCATTAGAGCTGAATTTTTATCATAATTTTGAAAAAAATGTGCCAGAAATGTTGTGGGGGAGGGGTAGCTTAGTGGCAGGAGGTGGGGGCAGTGAGAGACAAATTGGGAGGAGAATTGAATTTGTGAAATGCAAATCCTTCATAAGAAAAATCTCTATCCTATTTTCTACAAGGGCATTAATAGAGCAGAAACATCTATAAGAAAATCTAACTGCTCTTTAGAAGCATTTAAAATATATCATATCTAATGCAAATAATTTTTACATAGATTTCACAAAGAAAATGTTCTTCATTTATTGACATTTATTGTCATTATTGACAAAATGCATTGTGCAATATTTCTGCAGTCTTTGTGCCTGCACATAGATCCAGCCCTTTCAGTGAACTGAGCTCAGCTACCAGTATGTAGATCTCTGGGGATTGTTAACAAATGCTTAAAGTACTTTCTATAGCACCAGAGTCTGTTATAATATCAGTGCTATGCCCATGTAAACTAACAGAAGAGTTCTGCTCTGTTTTTGTACTGTCACTGTCTTGCATCATTAGTGATGCATTGCTGTGCTGTTTTTGGTAAGAGCTAATCTTTAAGAAAGGGCTCAAAGGACCAACTTGATCAAGCTCTATTAGTTTACTTCAGGCTCTAATCAAGCAACCAGACCAGTTCAGAAGGAGCGATGTAGCAGCAGTAGTACCTGTAGAGCAAAGCAAGTTCATTGTGGGTTTTCTATAAACCAATACTTTACCTGTTGACAATATACATTTCAGCAGAATTTAGCCAGTGCCCTCTTGCTCGTCTCATCAGCAGAAAGATGGAACTTTTCATACCTTCAGGGAAGTGATTACAGAGTCTTAATCGACAAATTCAAGTACATTTTGCAATTGACACATTTTGCGAGTATAGGTTATAGGAGTGTCTCCTTATGCTGATAGACATCTTAAGTTTGCCATTTAAAAGCATTTCAATCCTTTTTAAATATTTTATTTTACAATTTATTTTTTTACTTATCTGCTGAAATGCATTGTGTTATGCTGTTGACCTTAGTAAAATTATTCCCAATTTACAGGCAGATAAGGGGAAAAAATGTAAGGGTATGAGCAAGTGAACAGCTTACCATGAAGTGAGGACATGTACTTATACTCTTCCATGGTTACTGCATATAAGCATGCCTACAGTAGATGAAAAGTAATGCACAGTACTTTAGGCCTTAGTGAAAGAGGAGTAAACTTTTCCGGATTAGATTGGATTACTGTGGGAGAAGAGTGGCAAACACCACAGAACTTCTGATACACTCTGAAAAATTTTCTTCATTGTAGTTTGTTCCTGTGCCTATGTTCAAAGGCCTCATTAGCTACAGCCTAGCATTCTTTTTCTGGTTGTCTTTAATAGGAGGTTACACAGGTGTAAGTGAAGGCAGAATCTTTGTTCTTGCAGAGAGCGAGAGAGAGAGACGTAGGGGTATAGGTTGTAGGTGTGTTGGTCTGAGGACATAGGTAGATATGGTTCTTTGAGTAAATCTGTTATCTTTTCATAGACCACCTCAAATAGTTGGAAAAACTATTCTTTGTAAACTTTTGGGTATAAATACCCTTCGGCAGGCTGAGGAAGCATCTGCAGTTGGTGTGTGTGCTGGTCCTGGATGAAAGGAATAGAATTCCTGGTTGGAATGAATGTAAACTGTTCATTCCATCCAGGAAGAGCGCACACCAACTGCAGGTGCTTTCTCAGCCTGACGAAGGGTATTTATACCCAGAAGCTTGCAAAGCAGAATTTTTCCAACCATTTGAGTTGGTCTAATAAAATATATCAGATTTACCCAAAGAACCTTGTCTGCCTGAGAGAAAAAAATGTGGTTTGATGTTCAGATCCAGGAGTGAGGTTGTTGGGTAGATGCTTAGAAAAGAAAATTTGTTTTTGCTGTGAATTTGGTGAATATAATCTGAGAGCTATTGAGAAATTGCTATGCTGCTGGTTATGCAAGAAATATTTCCTAGAGTTCACTTGGAGCGTAAAAGATAGACATCTTGTGTGATTCTGTGTAGTGGTATACGCTATTTCAAATCCAAAATTGAGTTGTACACATGACATTTTGGAATTTCTTTAGAATTTGTAGGTGTTAACAGTTTTAGCAAAAAATACAGGAACCAAGCATTCTAGTGAAAAGTTACTTACTGGTTAGGAATTGCCCTGAGTTGTTTCATGTTCAAAACAATGTTTATGTCCTTACATCTTGTAAACTTCCACAGAGTTGAATTCATGAAAACGCTTTGAAATCGTGATTTAAAAAAATCAGCTATAGCTTCTAAAGTGATTATGGAAATGTTCATGTCCATCTGGAGGATTTCCCAAGGCTTTGGCAACACAGCCCTATTTAGCAAACAACCAAAAAAGAATAGCTTTTCTATTCATACTGCTTCCTGCGAGCAAACATTCTGTTCCCCTTGGTTCGTAATGAAATCAATCTGAGTGCTGTGTAACTATAACAGCATTCTTGTTTACTTCGAGTAATGTTTGCCCTTCATGTATTTCATTATCATCTATCTAACTTATTCCAGTCCTGAACGAGACCTCCTATTTGTTCTCTCCTATGATGAATAAAAAAGCCTTGGCTCACAGGGTGTCACTCTGAAGCAAGAGACGTAAGATAAATGTCATGTGAAATATCTATTACATGTAACTTAGGTCTGAAAACATTCTGGAGTAAAATGCTGCACCTTATTTGCTGTTCCAAATTGAAATCATAAATGTAATCAGTGACCAGCTTTATTTTAATGAAGTGCTTTCTAATTAAAGTAATGGATTGGCTGCTTGTAAGAGGAGATGGAGTCGGAGCAGAATTAATACGCTGCTTTTTGCATGGCTTTGAAAACTTTAAAAATATTTTCCTGGAAAGATTTTATATGAATGCAGATTTGAACAGGTTCATATTACAAATACAATAATAACATTCTCCCTTGAAAATGTATTGTTCATTTAATCACATTTCATGTAAGTGAATTTACTGCTGTTTGTTACAGTTTTGTCCTTAAGCTGCAGTCAGGGATCAAGAACTTCTGTTGGGCAGAGTACAAACAGATACCTCTTTATCATTACCCTACAATGGCAAATAGCAGAATAAAGAATAAAACCCTTGGAAAGAATAAATAAAGAATAAAAGTTTTAGAAAGGTCAACTTGTTTGGGCTCAGTTGCATAGTCAATTTAGCCTCTTTCTTTCCTTGTATCATAGCAAGAGAACAGCTATGGAGATAAACTGACTATAATGCCGCAGCTCTTACCACTCAAAGAGAGAGATGTCTAGTTTCACGTTCACCTACCCAGTTCATTGGCAGGAAGTCATAAAGTTTGAAGATACCTCAGCAGTACCTCATAGAAAACTGTGTAGGAGGAGGAGAGGGCAGGAGCCAAGAGGGGAGTGAGGCTGGGTATGGTCCATGCAGTTTCCCTTTCCCCTATTACGGCTTCTCTCTGGATATGCCTCACCTAAATATCAGGTCAGAATTATGTTGGGGCAATTCCTGTAAGACCGTTCTGGGGGATCAGCAAATTAAAGTTCTTGCACAGAACCAGGTGAGCCATGCTACCATCAGGTTGGGAGAAAGGGTGTGTGGCAGGAAGCAATGCAGACTCTCAGGGCTTCCACCAAGCTGGGGAAATGCTCCTTTCTTGCAGCACTTTCCCCGGGCCTGCAGACTTTGTAGACAAACCTCCAATTCAAACACCTTAGGGAACAATTTGAAAGAAATTCTGTGGGAGAAACTTGAATGTGTTTTCTGTCGGCTACTTTGAGTGCAGGGAGTAAACCCACTATAAAACGTAGGTCTATCCTCAGATCCTGATTAATATACATGAGAGTGCTTCATTGCCCTAAATGTGAGGCTGGTGAGAACATGGAGAAATAAGATTCTCATCATATCATAAGGCATTCTAGCTTCACTTTTGTTCCGTTGGTAAAAGTTTTTTCCATGAGCTAACAGCAGCTGAATATGTGTATGGCATAATTTTGTATACTGCTCTCAATGCGTTGTTTCTGACCGCCTGTGAATTTTTTTTTTCCTTCCCTTATATCAATAGCATGATTGTATCATTGTTTATCAGAGCATCTTCATCATATCTCCAAACTCCTATTCCGTCTCAAGTATCTTATCAGAACAGAATCAGAGAGCTTTCTTATGTGGCAGGGTCATGGGGAAAATAGCTTGAACTGTTTCTTTATGCCAGCAAACATTTGTACTCCATTATAGCACATCACCTACGTAAACATGAAATACAAGCTGCTTAGAAACCCAGCGGCCTCCCTCTTTCTCAACTTTCACTATCCTACTATTCCCATAAGTTTTTAACAAGTTTCTAACTCCATTCTCCAGGACTGCACAGTAACACAGTGGATCTGCAAGCCTCCAGGAGAAGACACTTAGCAGTTGATATTAAGATATTACACTTGATCTGAGCCTTCAAGAGGCTGAGAAGAGGCCGAAAACCAGAACAGGGTACGTTTTTAGCTAATGAAGTGGAATTCCAAGGGAAGTTGTAGTTCAACTGTGGTTCCATCTTGAGAGCCAAATTAGGATGGAGGTATAGTTGGAGAAATCCTGGTTACACAAGGTTGAGCAACAGTGATCAAGTATGCTGCATATGAGAGAGAGGGCATGAACAGAAGTGGACCATTTCCTTGGCTCGGCTCTTTAAGGGCCCTTTGGTGCATGGGGCTGGCACTGATTTCTAATGCAAGTGAGTCAACCTAGCTTGTCCTGTTTGGACTAAAATATTAACTGTTAGCTGCTAGTGGCTGACGAGATGCTGACTGCACAGTCATTACTGTACAGTCATTTAGTACTTGTTTATACAGTTCTCTGTACAGTACTTGTACAGTTTATACAAGTACTAAATGACTGCAGTAACCCAAGTTACAGCGTAGTAGAGTTGATAAACAGTTTTTTGTGATGCTGACTGCGTAGTCACGGGTGCTGCCACGCAATGCTACTCCACAGTAGCCTTGGGCTACTCCGCCGTCAGCATCTCATGTAAATGCGGCCACTAAGTAGCAGGCCTTTCTCCTTCCTGTGGACTGTGAAACCTAACTACAAGCACTAAACCAGAGTATTATACTCGGGTCGTTGAGATTACTATTTGCTAGAATGACTTTTGGTTCCTACTTACCTGAGCTGTGTTCCCATGATTACGGTAGGAACAAATCATCTAGAAGACATTATCTCTGACATCAAAGAGGCAGGAGGAAAAGCACATAGAGCTCACAGGGGCATCGAATGGGGAGGAGTTAAATAAACTGTCCCCAATGACCTGCCCATGCGAACTCTGTGATGCATGTCTCTGGCAGATAAAGAGCAGTATAAAAACTGAGGGATGAACAGGTAGCAGCTAAGAGAGGACGGTGCTGTTTGCAGACCACTGAGCAGGTGATTTGGGAAGGAATCGCCATGGAGCCTGGGGAGTACAAACAGAGAGGTAAGTGAGGAAGAAGCCCCCATGGCAGGGCTCGGCGGGGGGGGGTCTACGACGGGGGTGGCATGTGTGTACTGAGGGGAGAACTGTTGCAGGGCTGGTAGTGCCACCCGGCTCTCGGGGGATTCTGCACCCTGCAGTGAACCTGGCTGGCCATACGCATGCAGGCACACTGCACACAGGCTAAGGGAGA
>NW_005842444.1:632652-653960 GCF_000455745.1 Alligator sinensis | reverse complement strand
GTAGCTTGTGGAGTACCCCCAAGGAGGAGCTTCTGAGGATGGCTCTAATGTCAGGCAGTTATTTGCTTTCTTTGTTATTAACAACAACACCCTAAGAGATGGTTCAAAGCTCTGCCTTTCTAGATTAACCTTATTAGAGGCTTGTCGCATGTACCCTGGGTCATATGCTGTCGTGACTGACACTCTGGCTAGGTACTTGTATTCAAAAAGCCTGAGGTGGAATCTGTCAAAGTGACGTGGTTTTCTGTAAGCAGTGTAATTTAGATCGGTAGTGAACAGAATATGCATTCGTCCTTTGGTGCGGGGTACAAAGCTTAGACTGGATTCCACCATTTTTAAAGCAATTTGTGTGTGCTGAACTTCTGTTACAGGTATAAACCAGTTTCTGATCACTTATACTGGTAAAAGTGTAAAGTCTGTATCTGGCCTTTCTGAAACTCCATTTTTGTCAGCGTGGAGGCAGAGTGGTGCATCAGCTCTAAGTTCAGTTCCGTTAATATCCTTAACGTAGTATAAATTTTAGACTAATTTTAGACTTTTCGACTCTTAAAAATTACACGTGTCATCTGAAGCAAGCAGTGGAGAGTGTCCTACTGGAGAAGGAGCCCAGAGACACAAAGTTGTTTCAGGAAAAGTAAAGGGTTGTAGTGCCTGACTAGTGCAGAGGGGAAGAATAAGGGAAGCTGTGAGGACTTAGGGGAAGAGCATTCTCTTTTTTTTTTCTCTCTCTAAAACCTGATTTCAGTCGATTTCCATTTCAGCTATGAGCAGTTCTCACGCCATGTGAAAAGACACTTTCAAAGTATGTGATAATGATGATATCTTAAGTAGCGCTTTTCATCCACAGTCTTGAAGCTCTTTACAAAGGTGGTATAAGGCCTATGTGCCCCTTTGCAGTCAGGGAATCTGAGATGCAAAGACTTGAAGTGACTCACCTGAGATCACAGAGGGAGCCAATGGATAAACCTCGTATTTCATGACTCTGGCTAACACACTTTTTTCCCAGAAACAGAATAATAATAAAGCCTTTAAGAAGACTATCCAAAAGTCATGGTGTATGTGGTGTGTGTTTTCTAGGAACACTGGAGTAGCAAGTGGTTCTTAGACAATATAAGACTGTTACAAGATATAGTGAACTGACACCACTAGTTTGCAATATGACGGTGTTTTATTATATGGGCAAGGAAACAAGTTTATTGACAGGTAAATGCTGAGGCATGAGGGTGTCATAAGGTCACACATTTCAAAGAAACTTTCAAGGGCCCAGTTCAAATCAGTTACTGAGCAGAAGTTAATCCCTAATGAAAATTTACTAAGCTGAACTGGAAACCCCATCTTACTTTAAAATGGTCACTGTGAAGAGATTGCCAAATATAATTGTTTCCAGGGCAGATTTCACTGTATCTAGTAAGCTCCTCATTTAAGCTTTTGACATCAGCAAAGTTTCTTTGCCTGCCTGACCTACCCAAATGGGGGGGAATTTGAGATTGCAGCATATTTAGGTCTCCAAATACTCCAAAGCATTTTTGCCTTGGTGTTCCTTAAAACTGACAGCTCTGGCATGGTATTTGTTATTGCTGTGTCACTCATGGGAGGCATGTGATGTACAATTTTTAAAAAATCGAGACATTTAGAAGGTGCAGGAAGTTGACTTGATTCTGTCTAGCCTAGTAAATTAAATCCTTGATGAACTTCCAGGGTAAGCAGCACATGCATCAGTGCTGAGATTAACAAATGTGGATAGAAAAATGCTTTGTGTGCGTATGAGACCTGCCATGTGCTGCTCTTCCTCTGGCCTTTAAAGTACAAAATGTGCATCTTCCAGGGAAAGAAATGGTGGATTACATTTGCCAGTACCTGACCAATGTGAGAGAGAGACGAGTGATTCCTGATGTGCAGCCTGGCTATATGAGAGTTCAGTTGCCAGACAGTGCACCCATAGAGTCAGACAGCTGGGACGACATCTTCAGAGACATTGAGAAGATTATTATGCCTGGGGTAAGAACTGGAGTAGAATCATGTTGGGGAAGGGTTATCATCACTATGTAAGTTGAACACCTGCATCAGGGAATGAGCAGACCCCGGGGTAACTGCATTAAACAAGTAAAGTATGTTAAAATTGTAAAGTAAAACTGAGACATTTCAATAAGGAAGATCCATGCAATTACTATTCCATTTCAAATGATAGGAATAATTTCAGGAACCAGAATAAATTCTTACTCTCTAAATGTATTATATTTGATAAATGATAATCATGTTTTCTCTTTGTGCAGCAGTTTTTATTGAGGAGACGATTGCACTTTACTAGCATTAGTGAAAGAAGCCTCAGTATCCTGCCATTGCAAGCAGGATTATCCCCACTTTGCAAGTAGGAAAAGTGAAGCCCTGAGTGAAGCCTTGTCCAAGGTCACACACACATAAGTCTCGCATCACCTGTGCTAAATCATAAGAGCAGTCGTTCACACTAAATATATGTGTAGTATTATGCTAAGAGAAAATATGCAGTCTAGTTAAATATTTTTTTTATAGAGAAGTCCTGTAAAAGGTACTTCCAAAATCTATTTTATGGATATTGCTACTTTAGCTGTTCTGTACTTCGAGGAAGCATTTAATTTTATCCATTTGAAATTATTGACCAGCACTCCAGCCTCCCTTTTTCCAAGGGTGCAAAAGGCGCCTCACTAAAATTATTAATATTAATTGCAGACTGTTCTCTGTGATTAATAAAGTTGTTATTTCAGCGATGGTGAAATGAACAACAGTCACCTTGTTTCAGCAGCCCGGCTCAGTTAAATCTCCTTAAATCAAGGGGATGCTGTCAAATGTCCATTATTTCCTGTTTGAAAATGTGGGGATGTGTTTAATTTAGATAAATGTTGCTTTCTTAGATTGGAATTTATCTAATAAGAGCACATTACTATCTCTGGACAATGCTTCTCTGCTGCTGATGTTATCTTTGGAGCTGGTAGTTGCCAGATCTATAATCTGTGCAGGTTTCTCTTGTACTGTGTTAATTTCCACAGCGAGTTCAGAGTTCTGTGACATATTTCTAGATATTAATTTCTCTGTATCTTCTGCTCTAGGTTGTCCACTGGCAGAGTCCACATATGCATGCCTATTTTCCAGCTCTTAACTCCTGGCCTTCCCTGCTGGGAGATATGCTGGCTGATGCTATTAACTGCTTGGGATTCACATGGGTATATATTATATCTAATAATTATTTGGTCTTTATTATGAATCAAGTTAGGCTAGATGGGGCTCAGAACACTTCAAGTTGTTTGCAGAATTAACAGGTAAAACCGCATTTTGTGTGAAGGAATCTGAAATGTTTTTCAGTGTCATTATTTTAATGTTTGGCACATAGGGTAAGGTTTTTGTAGCCATAAAAGGCCTTTAAGAAGGCATGTGGTTTTCTTGGCTCAGCAACCTCTGCCAACAGACTCTGAATTACCAGGCAGTGTTGTTATTTTAAACAAGATCCATAAGCAATAAAGCTTCCACCACCCTGATCCAGCTGCTGACAAGTCTCTGGTCTTGTGGTTGTTATGGAGGCCTGGCTGGATCACACCTCAGGTCCAGTGTGAGCTTAGCTTATCCCAGCTGGGCCCTTAGTTCTCTATCAGGCTGTGTAGACTCATCAAAGAAACAAAAGGGGGGGTGTTGTTTTTTCTAAATCTAGCTGTATGTGATCTGCCTAGGAGTCTTTGAGCAAGTGGCAGTCTCTGCTATATCAGCTACTTCACTATGATGCTTCAGATCTCTTGGACATTCTGTGTTTTTTGGGGGGTTTTTGGTGGTGGTGATGCCCATGCCTTTAGCCATAGGACACCTTTTTACGTCCATATGAAAAGCAGTGCATTTCTACTGTAAAACTCTCTTAGCACACACAGACATAGTTCACATCCCTCCTTATAATCTAGAATTGTGTTGTATTTTAATGAAAATAGATTTCCATGTTGATAAGCTATTAACATCCTTCTTATTGCTTCTGTTCTTCAATGATAGACACTTAAGATGATGGCTGCTGCATGATGATAATGATGATGATAATGGAGTTTATCATGCACAGCAATCCATACAACTCTAGGTTTAAGTGGATTCATTATATATTGTCTCTTGGCTACTGGGCAGTCCAATGGACAAATTAGTCTCAGCAAACCCTGAGGTGATGTTTGTAAGGCAGAAAAAGTATTTTGAGGACACTGGTGGAGTCTGTGTGCTCCTGTTGTTCAAGGAGCACAACTGCCACTGGTAAGAATGGTGTGGGGTTTGGAGGTCTCCCTTAATGGCTCTCTCAGCATGGGTGCCCATGCTGCAAAAACAGACAAAAGTTGTATGATTTATATTACAGTAGTGACTATAGTGCTGTGTCATACATATATCTAACCAGACTGAAGGAGTTTGCTATCTAAATAGACAGGACAGTAAAGGGTGGGAGAAAAGGAACATGGGTTCCTCTATTTTACAGAGGATGAATTTGCCCGAAGTCCCAGAAGAGGCCTGTGGCAAAGGCTTGCAACTGAGTCCCAGACCAGTGCTTCAACGATAGACAATGTTTTCTCTGTCTACGCTCAGTTAGCATCAATGAAATAGCCTCCTTCCACTTCCTTCTCAGCACAGCAATCCATGCCCTTGTCACTTCCTGCCTAGACATCCTCTGGGATATCTGCAGAACTGTCACGTTGGCAAGGAAGGAAAATATAATGTGGAGTTTGTGGCTAGAGGGTCACACCCTCAAAAATGATTTGGATGAAATAAAGGATGAATTAAGACGCATCAGCTTTTCTCTTTTTCCATTTCTAGGCCTCCAGCCCAGCCTGTACAGAACTGGAAATGAACGTCATGGACTGGCTGGCTAAACTGCTGGGTCTCCCAGAAACATTCCTGCACCATCACCCAGACAGCAGGGGAGGGGGAGTACTCCAGGTAGGACTCATGAGGGTGTTTTGCTGAATTGTTTTGCAACCACTCAGAACTGCTTTTTCTCTGCCCAAACAGAACTCCCTTTGTAGTCAGAGATGGGGAAGGTTTTACCTGTGGTAAAGTCTCCAGGATGTGGTCTCTGTGGCATATATGACATTTCTTTATGGAATTGTTAATCTCCAAGCTGAATAATATAAGAAAATAAAGGATAGTTAAAATGCATTGTTTTCTACTTCTGGCCCACCAAGATTACCAGCACGCTGAAGTGATTAATGGTGCCACACGGCATATGATACAACTGGTGGTGGGAAGAAAATTGGGGATGGAAGTGACATGCTTCAGTGACAGTAGCAAGCTAGAAGGAAAGCCTGTCTGCGTTATCCTGCCTTGATTAACCCACTGTTTCTTGGCAGAGCACTGTGAGCGAATCCACCCTTATTGCTCTGCTGGCAGCAAGGAAAAATAAAATCCTGGAGATGAAGGTTTCTGAGCCAGACGCTGATGAGTCAACTCTGAACTCACGGCTCATTGCTTACGCATCTGATCAAGTAGGTTCCCATTCTTATACATCACCCTATTTGCTTCTGTGTTGGCCCTGCTATATCGGGAGCCAGAGTGCTTGACAAACATGCACGAATGCTGCCTGGGTGAGAAGTGCTGTTCACGTTCGACGGCTGGGGAAGCCAGGTCCAGCATGGGGAGGTGACTTCTGTATGGTTCCAGCAGTAGCAGTAGAGCCCCCTTCTCTTAGTTTAGACTCCTGCACTTTTAACCACACAACCTTCTTCCTTCCTAGAGTTGGCAGACTTGCACCAGTAGCTGGGTGCTGAGCTCCTGCCACTGGTTCCTTGTAGACTTTTCCCTCTAGCACAGAGAACCCAGTTACGTACGGTAGCAAAGTCCACAACTGTCCTTTCCCCCCAGGTTGAGGAGCCAGTGCAGCCTGCACAGTGCCACCACTCTGCTCAGTAATGTGCTATGTTAACATCTCTTCTCCCCACAACATACTGTCAGTGGAGGTGACAGAGATGGTTGAGCTGGATCTCCTTTGATATAAGCAAGAGGACATTCTCCACAAGGGCCCCTGGGTCCACCAGAGCCCAGATTTGCGATTGTTCTAGACATATGATAAAACCACTTTCTTTCCTCTCCTTCCTGAAGCTACTGAGGATGGAATAGGCTGAAGGGATCCATTCCCAGGCAATCCCTTTACACTTGATGTAGGGGAAGAGCATGGGGGGGAAACCTATTCTGTTTGAGAAAAGTGAATACAGTAATGGTGACTAATTAGAAGATTCAAGAGACCTGACAAATCTAGATAGTAAAAACTATAATTTGGCTTTTGTTCACTTGAACTATGATGCTGAACTGTGTCTCAGGCTTTTGTGGCAGTCACTCTTCTTTAACTAAAGTACAGCCATTAGAAAACTCTCCACATTCGTGTCTTCGCTTGTGTTCTTTTAAGGCTCACTCCTCAGTAGAGAAGGCTGGCTTGATTTCTCTCGTGAAGATGAAATTTCTGCCTGTGGATGAACACTTTTCCCTCAGAGGCAAGACCCTGAGGAGAGCCATTGAAGAGGACAGGAAACGAGGCCTAGTGCCCGTCTTTGTAAGTTTGTTTTCCTGTTCTTGGGGACTGGCCTCTGGGTGGTGGTGAAAGATGTCGCCACTGTATTAAAGATAAGGAATTAATGTTTGAAAGACATCTGAATAATTAACATGCTAGTCTATTCAAATAGTAATATATCCTCCAACTTTGACCGAATGTTTAGCATAATTTGCTGTAAAATGTTGAATAAAAAAGGCTGATTTATTTAAAACTACCTTGACATGTCTGCTTTTCTTCAGGTTTGTGCAACTTTGGGTACCACTGGAGTCTGTGCTTTTGACAGCCTAGCAGAGCTGGGTCCCATTTGTAAGTGTCTATTATCTTATGAGCAATAAGCATATAGAAATTGTGGGTTTTCTGTGGAGCCAAGAATGAGCAGAAAAAACACCACCACTCAGCTTTTACAGCCTCTTCAAAAGAGTCAATAGGCCACTTCCAAAGAGTCAATGGGAAACTTTCCATTGGCTTCCATGATATTTTGTTTAGGTTGTTTTAAAGCAGGGGTAGGCAACATTTTGACTGGCATGCTGAAAAAACCACAGTGTCTACCTGGTAAGATGCCAGAGTCCCAGCATGCCAAAAAACCAAAACCTGGGCAGGGGGTACATGGCAGGATGCACTGCATATTAATATAGTTAATAATCACAAACGTTGTTTTTTGTTGTTTTTTTTTTACAGTAAATACCAGGCTTTCTAAAAATTCTAATCCTGGTGACAATAAATAAAACTTCATATAATACCTTTGTATGCCTTCCAACTGTAAAGTTTCCTGTAGTTCATACAAAACAAAGGCAGGGCAAACAATGTAAACCGGCAAACAGAAAGCAGAAAATCAGAAAGACTTGAATTATTTGAAATCCATACAAATCTGGGTAAGTATTTCCAAGAAGGCAATCACAGAGCAGGAAAACGCACAAAAAGTGAACAACATGAAATGTTGAAATTTAGAAATGCAGAGTAGAGAGATCAAAATAAAATGAATATGAACTGTTTTAAGAAAGTCAAAAACTGAAAAATATGAACTGGTTTAAGAGTGAAAAAATGAATAAGAAATGATTTAATGGAGCAAAATAAACTGAATAGCAGAAACTGGTTTGGGAGGGAGCATAAACTGAAAACGAAACTATTTAACAGAGCAAAATAAACTGAATAATATGCAACATTAAACTCTCAGTTTGCGAAGCACAGAAATCGGCACCAACAGGTTACTGAGCTGTCTGTGGCCCAGAGCCACATGCTTCCCTCGTATATGCAGGGGGAGAGGGGCTTCTGATGACTGTGGCGGTGCTGAGAGTTTCACACAACTTCATAAAAGCTCCCAGTGTTGCGGCAGGCACCAGGGGTGGGGTAAGGAGAGCACAGGCAGGGACAGTCGCGTTCTGCTGACCCTGCCCTCAGTGCCTGTGGCTGAATTTGTGAAGCTTTGTGAAACTCAGCACCACCACAGTCATGGGAGCAAGGTCAGCAGAACACAGGCAGCCTCCCTGCGTCCCTGCCTGTGCTCTCCTCACCCTGTCCCCAGTGCCTCCCACCGCAATGGGAGCTGTGCAGCAATTTAAAAACATAATATATTTTTTTAAAGCATTTTCCTCAGCACACATCCTGGAGTGCCAAGGAAAATGTTTCCACGTGCCACTAACTGGCATATGTGCTGGGGCTTGCCTATTCCTGTTTTAAAGCAAGTTCCGCTCAAAAAGGATGAATCTTGCCCACAAGCAATGGTTCCCTGGGTGCCCTTTCCATCACACACCTTAAACTACATTTAGAAACCCCTGCACACCCATTCTGTGACTGTCCCTTCACAGAACCACTGCGGGACGGTCACAGAATGGGTGTGCAGGGGTTTCTAAATGTGATTTAAGGTGCGTGTGATGGAAAGGTTATGCTAGGTGAGGTGTGTGTCTATATAATTTTTTTTTCAAAATAAAAACAAACAAAAAAACCCCCATCACTTATGCATTTGATGGAATTAGGCTTAGTGCCTGCTCGATGTAGCCTGCCAGCACCGGAGTTTTGATGGTTGGAAGGACCTTGTTTGGGCTACTAGCTTTGTGTTTAAACGGTATGCAAAGTGGTTGTGGATCCTATTCAAACCCAGACTCTGAACAATATGCACCAAGGGCCCATAGAGGGGTTTCACAATGGGTGGGTGTATTCAATGCCCCAATTCTTTGTCATAGTACCTTTACTCTGACTTTGCCCAGGACTGTGGGAGGTGAATTTTATTCCATCTAAATGCAGAGGACAGGAACTTGCACTCAAAAACCCACTGGCTAGGATTAGTGGCTTTGGCAAAGGTTCTGTTCCACAGTACAAAAGGGCCTATCTGGATCCAACTCTTCAGCATCTGGGTGTTTTGGAGCCAGAGATTTGGTACTGGACATCTTGGTGTGGACCGGTTGATCTTGCTTCCAACTCTGCCTCTTGTACCCGGAGGACAAATTTAAACCTCTCTCTCCAGAGAGAAAAAGACTAAATGTTAGTCCAGAATGCAACGCAACTGTCTCAATTTCTACAGGTGACACAGAGGGACTCTGGCTTCATATTGATGCTGCATATGCCGGAACTGCATTTCTATGCCCAGAATTTCGATCATTTTTGGATGGAATTGAATATGCAGACTCGTTTGCTTTTAACCCTTCCAAATGGATGATGGTTCATTTTGATTGCACTGGATTCTGGTGAGTAGAGCCACAACACACAAAAAGCAAGCACTCAATGTACACCATAAAAAATGCCAGGTTTTCATCAGGCATTTTTTTACTAAGTACAATTTGTTCTACCGTTAATAGGGTCAAAGACAAGTACAAATTACAGCAAACCTTCAGTGTTAATCCTGTCTACCTCAGACATGCCAACTCGGGGGCTGCCACTGATTTCATGGTAAGTCACTGTGTAAACTCCTCTCTTACATTTCCTAGAGAACATTTGTAAAGAAAATGCCAAATACTCCTGGAGCTTGTTTAACACTATGGCAGGAATATTTATAATGTGTAAATGCAGTGTGAATTAAACTTGTAAAACTTATTAAACTTATAAAACTTCATAGAAACTCTCAAAGATCAAACACAAATTGAAGTAGTTAAATAAAACTTGGCCCTAGTCTCCTGTTGTCCTGGAGATTGTTTTGTCTGCATGTATTACTAAATGGGCCAAATCCATGGGCCAAATCCTCAGGTGACAAAAAGCAGTCCAGCTCCATTGACTTAATTGGAGCTACACTAATTTATACTAGCTGAGAGTCTACCCAGTACCTCTGCCAGAATAAGGTCACCTCCTTGCAATATGTGTGTTGTAGTTGCTGGCACTTTTACATGTTTGTGTTGTTTATTAGTTTGTCTTACTTCAACCTAGCTGAATAATTCTGATACATGAGACAGTTAAAGGGAACTGTGTATAGAAATGCCTTGTTTTCAAAACACAAGCAATCAGGACTTGTGGCAGAGGTGATATCTTTTATTAGACCAACTAGATTTTTGCAAACAAATTTTTTAATTGCAAGCTTTTGGGCACAAACACCCTCCATCAGGCATAGGAGAAAAAATTGTAGAAGTTCTCCAGGGTAAAAATAAAATTAAACAGCAGCCAAATTAATTCAGTATTCTTTAGTTGCTCCATTGGTGGTGAGCTAAGAAACATATCACTTTGGATCTATCTGACTGAGTCTGAACACAATGCAACAAAACAGTATTGTATAGACCAGTGTTTCAGTGATGATCTCACTAAGGTCTTGAGAGAGGCAATTGTTTTCTTCCTTCCTATGAGTCGTTTTTTCATTGGACTATATGGCTCCCTCTGGCGGTTAAATGGTGGCCATGCTCTTTCTTGAGTTATTTGATGTAGTTTTCTTTTTAATAAGGGATGATATCTGTTTCCCTTTCAGGTGGCTGCCACTGCTTTGTCTAACTCATCTAGTCTCATTTGTCTTGTCTGTTCTCAATGTGCAGCCTCCAATTCAGGAAAAAATGTATGTTCAGGACAGAACTTATACATGTAGATGAGGGGGTTATTGTTGTCTTCTCCTGCAATGAACTGAACATTTTTTTTTTCAAGCATTTTCCTGAATTGAGACATTAGCTTAAATCGCTTTCTCTAATGGGAAATGGAATAATATACATTACTAATCAGATAAAAAGTCAGAGATGTATCTACTGCACTAAGCATCACAAGGATTCAGCGCAGGAAGCAAAACAAACTTTTTTTAGAATACCTTGAAAAGTATCAACCCAGAATTTTCCTTTAATTGTTATTTACTAAATTAATTCCTGCAAGCAAAATGTTCTGCAAGCAAAACATGTAAACAGGCACCCTAACCTGAGTACAGGGCTGCAGACTCAGGCTTTTGCATTGTGTTAGGACAATTTTGAATTGTTTTTCACTGTGTTGACACACTGTTTTGTTTACAGCACTGGCAGATTCCACTGAGTCGCCGCTTTCGTTCTTTGAAGCTCTGGTTTGTGCTTCGTTCCTTTGGGGTGAAAAAGCTTCAAGCACACGTTAGACATGTACGTGAATTAACATAACAAGTGCAAGGACATAACTTAGGTGCAGTGAGATAATAGTAAATTAAGTTCATGAGGATGAAAAGGCTGAATAAGAGACCCCCCTCCCCACGGGAAGTTTGCATATATCAAAATGCTCACATGCTGTAGAGGAATCCAGCCTCTCATCTTGCACAAGCAGAATTCTTGTTGACTTCAGCGGCAGTTCTGATTGCATGAAGGCATTGGTGCAAACTTTGCTTCTCTTACACGAACACAGAGAAAACTTCAGGAGCAAGGTACAGCCTGGCCATGTGGGGGAACGGAATGCCCTGTGAGTGCTACAGAGCAGTATTATGTAATGTGGTAGGTAGTTTTGGAGTTAGGCTAAGGGTTTGCTGCCTGGTTAATGCATCTATAACCACATATACCCACTTAAACCTTTACTAGGTGCAAAGATGTCAAGCCACTGAATGTAACAGCCATGGTTGCAGTTTGTCTCCTGACAACTCCAGCTCAGAAGTGAAAGGGCAGGTTCCTTCTACAGGCATTCACCAGAGAACACCTGCATAAGGCCCACTGCTTTAGTCTAGTTCAGTGGCCAAAAGTGTGTCTATAAGGGTCTGATCTAAAATCCACTCAAGCCAGAGGCTTTCCCCCGATTTCAGTGGCATTTGGATAAGGCTGTACAAGATAGCTGCGTATGCAGATATTTGGGGAAATCTTTATAACTATGCAAATCTGAGAATCTTAATGTTTTGGAGCGAGGCTTTTTCTGGGAGGGGAAATTATTTTTATATTCAGTTAATTTTTATATCTTTCATATTGCTTTGTAACTGACCAGAAGAAAACACTTAACATGTTCAATTACAGGGCACTGAAATGGCCAAATACTTTGAATCTTTGGTCAAAAGTGACCCCTTCTTTGAACTCCCTGCCAAGAGACACCTTGGACTGGTTGTATTTCGATTAAAGGTAAAAAATTTGTTTTGGAATGAATTAACAGTAATCCCATGCAGTCTCCCACCTTGACTGCAATGAATGAAGTTCCTATGAAGGAACATAATCCTGGCAATTGTTACAGCCTGGTGCAATTCTAAATATAAACTGTAATTGTAATTGGAGACCTATTCTTATTTTAAAAACAGGGCCCCAACTGGTTGACAGAAAAGCTCTTGAAAGAACTGACTAATTCTGGCAGGCTCTTCCTCATTCCAACTACCATCCATGACAAATTCATCATCCGCTTCACTGTAACATCCCAGTTCACAACCAAGGAGGACATTCTGCGAGACTGGAACATCATTCAACAAACTGCTGCCCAAATCATTAACCAGCATTACGTGCTGCACCCCCTCAACTCTGCTGATGGGGTGAAATCCCCTAATTTACTAAGTAACACCAACCCTCATGCTGTTAATATTACTTCTGAGTTTTCCAAAGATGAAGGAAAATACAAGATCCCTTCCAGAAAAATAATCGTTCAGCCTAAAAAGGTAGCAGTCAGTCCCGCTAAATTTGTGGTCAGCCAGCAGCTGGAAGGCCAGGTGGACTCTCTGGATGACTGTTTTCCAGAAGAAGTCCCAGATGTCTCCAAACATAAGTTGTCCTCTTTCCTATTCAGCTACCTGTCTGTTCAAGATAAGAAAAAGACGGCACGCTCCCTCAGCTGCAACAGTGTGCCCACAACCAGCTTTCGTGAGCTCAACAACCCAAAGGCAGCAACCTCCGAGAAGACCAGCTCTCATGACAAGGATAAAATCTTCTCCAAGCTGCCTGAAGAGGTCATGATGCTCAAAAAAAGTGCCTTCAAAAAACTGATCAAGTTTTACAGTGTCCCTAGCTTTCCCGAGTGCAGCATTCAGTGTGGTATTCACCTGCCTTGCTGTCCTCTGCAAGCAATTGTTTAATGTGCAAAACAAATTGCTCCTTAAGGTCTCCCCAGGTAGAAGAGAACCAAAGGTTGCTTATTCATATGCAATATTATTGTATTCAATATGTAAACAGCATGAGAGATCATTGAGCAAATTCCTGTGCTTGTATTGAAACAAAACACTTGTGTATTTATTGACGAAAACAAATAAACCAGTTATGCACATTATGTAAAGTTTTTTCTTCCAGACCATGGTAGAGTTTGCATTAGATCTAAGAATTTTAATCTCTGCCTCATCAATATTAGCTTGTTCAAGGACCAATGCCAGTTTCAGTGCCCACTTATGCCTAGAGAAGTCCTGCTGGCTTCATTGGAAATGCATGAGGCAGTGGAAATGCATGAGAAAATGCAATGAATCTGGACTGGTATTTGAATTCTAGTAGTTTGATTTTAACTTAACATCTATGGGGACTGATTCACACCTGTGAATGCAGGGAGTGCTAATAGCTCCTGCCAGGGACAGGGGTTCACTCATGCCACACTTTGTGAGAGGCTCTGCCAGATTGAAGGATTCAAACAAATCAGATCAGCATGTGTGTTAACTCCTGTTACAGTTCAATAGATGATCTGGGCAGGTGAGACCATTACAATCTCAAGGCAGATTTTTCCCATTCCTGGGAAACTAGAACCTGGGCCAGCCCGACCTGGGGAATAAATGTAGCTCAGACCAAACAGTAGATCTAGCTGTGCAACAGTCATCCAATCAAACAACTCCTACTGGGGCAAAATGGCTTGCACAAACAAGTGCAAAATTTGGCCTCTGTTACTTCCCCTTTTTTCTCTCGTATTATGTGGGTTATTTTCATTCCTTAGGAGAATCTGTACCAGCCACAACAACTCACTTGCTTATGAGCAATTTGACTTAACAGCCCTCCTTATCCCCACTATAATTCCAGAAAAGGAAAATGTTGCAAACGACTATGGTGATACTTTTTTGCATAATTATTATTTAGTACATTAAAAACATGTTTAATGAGAGGGCTCCTCTGCTAGAATAGAGAACAACCAGTGGAAGACTCTAACCTAGATTTCTTTGGGATTCTGATTGCAGCTGAGGCCATCTTAACCCTGTTCTACATATGTTTTCATATGGTTTTGGTTATGGATATGACTTTTTTTTTTACCGCTGAAGTTCCACCAGTACAACCCTTTGTGTGGCTGCAGTTTTATTTGTGTAAAAGGTGCTTTACATTGGGATACCTTATTCCTTTACCTACACTTAAACGCACTCTGGGTATCACCAGGTTTCAAAAGTGGGTGAGAGGGGGCTAAACTGCTTTAAATACTTTAAATACACTGCTTTAAGTGTAGTTAAAGTAGCACTAGTTGTGTATGCACACAGCCCAGGTGTTGCCTTCTTTCCTCCCTTATTTTCAAAACAGGGCCCCAGCTGGTTGGCAGAAAATCTCTTGAAAGAATTGAGTAACTCTGGCAGGCTGAAGTCAGTGGAAATTGTGTGCAGATGGGTAGCATAAGAGATTAACTGCTCAGAAAGCTGAATGGTTCTGAGTGCTGCTATCTCTGGGCAGAGTAATGATCTATGAAGACCTCAGTGTACTGGCAAAGGGCACAAAAAGGAGGGTACAGATGCAGTGCTCTTGGGGTACAGCTTCAAAGACTGGGTGGTATTTGGGACTGGGTGGTATTTGAACATACATTCCTGAACAACTAATACAGCATTACAGTTTATTATTTATATAGCACCACAGAAGCCAGAAGAAATAGAAGACAATAGGTCCCTGCTCCAAAAGAGATTACAAATTATATATATAACATAAGGAATCACCACAGAAACACAACAAAAATGTGATTTGGCTAATGAGATAGACTATATGTGTTCAGAATTCTAATTCTGAATTCTCCCTCTGATTCTATTTTGGGGGCTAATTCAGGAAAGAATTTGACCATGTACTTAAATGCTTTCCTAAATCATAGCATGGGAGAATAAGTTTAGACATAAGAATAGGAACAGATGGCATAAAAAATAGAGGTTGATGGTGGAAGGTGAGCTGAAAGAAGTGAAGTAGGAAATGGAATGATAGTGCACAAGGTAAGAGGGTGTGTGGACAGCTTGAGAAAGGGCGGAAGGAAACAGTAAGACAAAAGGAGTGGACAATGTTTGGGGCAAGGGAGGAGGAGCCAGAGTTGTTCTGTCAGACAGCAATGTTCTGCATCACAGTTGTACATGGGCAGTTTGCAAAGCAAAGGAATAAAGAAAAATATTTTCACATTCTGTAATCAGTAAAAGTTGGATTTATGCATGATTTCAAATACAAACTTACTGTAACCTTTATCAATACATAAAAATGGATTTCTAGAGTTTCTGAAGTTAGGATATATTTAAAAAACTGAATATTACAAAAGACTAATTTTAGACACTCACAATCTTATACTGTGGTTTTGTACAGAGTCATAAATGGCAGGTGTCATCAGCACATACATCTTTTCTTTGTCATCTAGGAAATATAAGACATCTTTGACAACTGCTGGGTTGAAGCCCTGCTCCACTAACTGCACTTTACGGTACTTAAAAGTTCCTGTGACCTCGATGACATCCTTTATAAAAACAAAAATAAAAAAATATTGATAAGGGGACAATAGTGACTCTGGGGACTGTTTTTCAAGATGGAATAATCAACCCATTAAGAAGAAAGGAGTCTTGTATTTTCTTCAAGGGCAATACTGAAATACAAATGTAATTCATATTTAGTATAGCAAACATGTTGAATATCTTCTGAGATCTGGAAGTCGGGTATGTCACGCAGCTCTGTCGCATTATATCAGGAATAGGAGTCAAAGACATGTTAACAAAAAATGTCTACATAGCTGAATTCACCCTGAACTGTTTCTGCAGGTTTCAGCATGTGGAGTCTTTTCTGGAGCCTGGATATGCTTGGGGTCACAGCAGCAGAATGCCATGTTAGGCCACCTATACTGTACTATTTAACTGGGGCTCAGAGACTCTACTGGTCATTCTCACAAACATTTCAATGTAAGCTAAAGTGTCAGCTGCTTTAGGCCTGATCCAGCAAAATCTTTTGCTGGACCAAGGGCTTGTGTTGGCTATTAAATAAATGGTGTAGCAGACTATATAGCTTCTTTCAGGTCACAGAAGGGGAACTGCTTGACCAATGTAGGCAAAATTGCTTCCAAGAACAAGAGAAAATGGGAAGACGGGCTCTTAGGACAGTCTCGACTACAGGAAAGCTAGATTTAAGGGGAGTTCCTTAAGCAGCCCTGGTGCTATATACCTCGGTCAGAGTTCAACCTGGGTCTGGTGAAAAAGAGCAGGATCACTCTCAGGAGACATGGGATTCTCTGCAAGAGGCTGTACGGTGCTGTACCTCGGATGGCAAATTAGTACACAGTTGAGTGAATAAAGTTTGTGTGGGTAGTATCCCCAAAGCCTGAAGATGAATCAAGTGGTTTGGGATGTTAACATCTCTGTATATACGCTTCTATTAAGCCATCCCAGTAAATGTATGATCTTCTTCAGGAAAAAAAAAAAGAAATAGATACAGAGCTAATACTAGAGTCAAATCAAGTTACCTTTATAATAGTTTCTTCAATAAGACAAATATTTTTCACCATGAGTAATAAGGAAAAAAAGACTGTTTGATTTTATTTATTAATACATTAAAATTTAGGACCCTATTCTGTCAATGGTTCCATGTGGATGGATCCATATTCTAAATTTGCAGAATAGTGGCCTTAATTGGAAACATAGCTCCCTTCACTGTGCTAAATTAATGAAACAGAGGGTCCATGTATTTCCCTTGATTTATTGGGGATGTTAAAACATATCAAGTATCCTATATTCTTATGTGCTCGTATCATTTCTTCCTCCAGGCAAAATGGAAACATCATGAGTCCAGTTCTCCTCCCATAATGATGTACAGCAAGCATGAGAAGCCTTTTGAAAATTGCCAGTATAATTATAAGCATCTGAAGTCCTCATGGAAACAAGGGAAAAGAGAATGCAGGCAATGATGCAGAAAGGCTGCCTTACCTGAATCCTGATAAAGCGAGGTCTTGCATAAGTTGGCAGGTAGTCTTGAACATGTTTGTACATCTTTTCCCCATTGAATTCACAGCCCTCCATTAGTCGAATGGAAGCCATTCCTATTCTGCCTTCATGACCTAGAGGAACAATTAGAGGCAATAACTAGGGATGACATCAACATTTCTGCTGTATAAATGTCAGTGGTTTTGTTTTTGAGCAAGTGAATTATGTAAAGTAAGTTTTATAATTATTGGACTTAGCTATTCATGGAATTGGTAAAATCTTCCCTTTGCAGGGTCCCCTTTGCTATTCAACTTCTCACACTAACACTCAGGTTAAAGAAATGTAGTTAACCATGTTGGTCGGAAGTTAGGCAAAAGGCCAGGGCAGAGTGGCACCTTATAGACTAACTTGTTCAGATAAGCTACAGTTTAGCATTGGATGAACTTGGCTATAGTCTATGAAAGATCACTCTGAATTAGTTCATTTATGAGGTGCCACACTGACCTGACTTCTACTTGGATTAAAGTGCATTAAATCAGTCTAAGATTTACATGGGCATGGACCCTAGAAGATACAGAGAGCTTCAAGTCGGTTTAATGCATAGGAGCTAATTGCTTCTCTTATTTATGGAAATGTGAACTCTACTGCAGATGGCTGGGGTGGGTGGGAAGAGCAACTAGATAAATAATAGACTGGAGTGTAGTTTCAGTATTTTTGGTACAAATACTTCTAGTTGGAAAAAAGTTGATGGTAATGTGGGAATATAACAGATTCTCTAGTGTTACATCCATGTACTGATTTGAGATGCTGGTAACAATGATACAATAACTACATCCTTCTCTCTTCCAAAAAGGGAGTTTCATATCCATTTATCTGACCCTGTCTGAGGCTTCTTGCCTCTAATCCTCTAGGATCTTCCAGCATGATGTCCAAAAGTAATTTAAGCAACCTGATACTTGGTAAATACTCATCCAACTGGGTGAGAGAAGGAAAGGAAGAAAATACCTTCATTGGAGCAAAAATCAGGCCTGAGGCTAAGCAAATTCCACGTAGGCCATTTGTGACTGACTGAATTTTCAAAAAGGGTATTATGGAATTAATAATAATGTGTAATAGCACAGGAAACCTACCCTGTACCTGACTGATCCTGGCCATAACTTGGAAAGGTCCTGACACATCTGTAACTCCCCAGATGTTGCCTTATTCCAAATAGGGATTTACACTAAATCCATTCAGAGCACACCTACTTCATTCTGGATGATATCAGCCTGTATCTTCCCACACCTGAATATTTTCCTCTGTTCTGATTTTAGTAGGTATTCAGATTTTTTTCAAGAGAGAACTCAGTTTTCATTAAGCCATCAAAAGAAGGAGCCAAATTTTCAGAAAAGTTCATCACATCAAATACCAAACTTCTTGGAAAATGTGTTTTTAAATAACACAGCAGTTACTGTTAGGTGAAAAAGCATTTTGTTAAGTTTGTTTCCTATTTTGTTGCTTAAGTGAAAGTGAGACTCTTTGACCTTTTGAAAGTCTGGCTCAATGCCTTTAAGCACTTTAAGATCTAAATATGGTCTGTATTGTTTAAAAAGGAATTTAGGGCTGAGGTCTAATGCTGCACCAATGTAACTGTCTGGAGTTAAATCAAAGTCAAAGTCACCAAGATATATATGGCTGCTAATTTGTTAACAATTCACTGGGTTAAAATTCAAATAAGCCAACCTAAAGCAGCATGCCATCATAAACATGGCAAGTAGCAAAGTATTTTACAGTTGTACAAGCTGCTGATATAGCAGATTAATCCACAAATCTTCCAAGTTAGAGAGACAATGCAGCCATACTCAAACTAGCTCAAGTGGCAGAAGCAGTCCAGCTAGGGCAGCAGGGAAGTCCATGCAAACTAATTTACTCTGCTGGAAAACTCATAAATTATCCCATGTAGAACCTGTACTTCTGGTGTCTAAACTAGTTGGATGATCTCTAGACTACAGCACAAACATACTCCAACCAGCATGGCATCTACTGGTTGATACTGTACTATGGTGCAGTCCTCCGAACCCTCTGGATTCTTCTTTCTCTAAATTCATCCACATGGTGTAACAACAAAGAGGAATTAAATCCAAGTGGCTCATCCTCCATCACTATCCAGAAGCACTGGTATTTGCATTTGTTAACACTCTGTGGGGGGGTTTTGAGCAGTTCATTTTGGGGATGGGGTAAGGTTGGGTGGGCTGACCAGGGGTGGACAAAAGATGACAAAAGCCAGTCTTTCAAGAACACAAATGTCCTGGGAAGACCAGATCTCACTATACTACATTCCCACTAATGCTCTGCCACATACTTATATTATGTGGTTTTCTGCAGTGACTCTGTATTTTATTTCCTAAAATAAAATTAAATGAAAAAGCTGAAAACAGAGTTACTATCCCTTACAAAAGGTTTTGCAGCCAGAGGTCATGTCAGTGCATTACAAAGGTTTGCGCACATGGGCAGTCACCAGGTAACAAGGAAAAGTGACTATAAAGTCAAGGCAAAACTAGGGAAGATAGAAGAGTCTGAGAGCAACTACGACATAGTTTATCTTTAGTCACCATCATCAGATTATTTCTTTCTCCCGTTTCATACTGTAAGCTCAAAAATACCACCTGGCATTCCAATTTGTTTACTCAACCTATTCAGGCGGCCTGGTTCAGGGCGTTACAGTCTTGTACCTTGAAGTGCTGGATTAGTTAGATCTGCTCTGAGATTGTCTGTTTTCGTATGCAATTAACACCAGGTGCATTACTAGAGTGAAATATAATTATTTGCACCATATAAAACAACAAAAGTTTGTGCGCAAAGAAAACAAACTGTACAATGGCATAGTCAGAAAAGAACTGTTCTGAACAATATGATTGTTTTCTTGCAAGGCCATTTGATAATTGGGTATAATCACCTCTTCTACCTGGTTTTACAAGTCCAGTGGGAGTTAGGCTATTCTTCCCTTGTCTCCGACAATGTAATCTGAGAAGCGGATAAGGAACTCTGGACCATTCACATGGTTACCTTGCTTGTGAAATCTCTCCCATGGCAATTGTGTGTTTATCTCCGCTTGAAAGGCTGGTAAAAACAAAGTCTATTTAAAGTGAGAAACCCTTGTTTTGTTTTAGTAGGTAATGAAGGAAGGTAAAGGATTTTTTTTTTAAAAAGCTGGGTCTTTATCCTTTTTTCATCCACCACTTCCTCAAGCTATCTGCATTTTTAAAGTTTTTTTTTTTTTTTAACCATAGACTCCTCAGGAATATTCATCTGGGTCTGCCCTTATTTTGCTAGAGGAACTACTGGATGCATCAGAAAATGTGTAATGTGAATTTTCATGTTACAGAAATGGGTGGAGCTTCACAAAAGGCAAAACTGGGCCCAAGCTAAAAGTTTTCTTTTGTTTGTTAGGAGTGGAAAAACTCTCTTCTCCGGCTCCCCCGCGCCCAGGGAGTTTTATGCGCTGAATGTTCCAATAGCGAGCGTTCACACAGAACTGCTTCTAAACTGGCCGTTTGTTTGCTTTAGGGTCCCCCAAATCCCCAGTGGTTTTCATGCGCAAGAGTGACTGATGCGGTGGTCCATCTCCAATCCCTTTGCTGCAAGACACTGGCCTTTTGGGAGTTGCATGAGAATTTGTAAGTGATACTGCTTAGCCTATGATGCTATTGGAAAAGTTCACATTTTCTATGAAAACTGGATGTTTATAAGCCATTGGAAGAGGGTCAGCATTATCACCTGTGCTCTCTATAGCATTAAGCATAAAGAGCCAGGTTCTCAGAACAGCCAACCCCACAATGGTCACTCAGGACTCTCTATAGCATAGTGGGAGTATTTTGGTGGTCATCTGGGATGTGCCACAGTGAGAAGGGGCCAAGACAGAGTGCGCTGCATGCCAATGAACTTGACCATTGGAATTATTTGTTGGGATTTGTTATCCACTGGAATGAATCGGGGCAGTCTTAGAGTGGCTCTAACTTGCCCAGATGGACAGGCAGACTGCAAGACAGGAAGTGGTATAAAGCTACTAATGCCACCTCAGAGTTCACCTAGGTATACACTGGCACACCTGGGAACCTGTCCAGTGTCAATTTTCCTATTGAGGTGTATATTAGGCCTGTGCGAAATGGCTTGTATTTGCTTCAGATTCGGATTCAGCTGATTCGGGGAACAGTGATTTGATTTGGTGATTCGAATCACTGACCTGAATCAATTTGGCTGAATCTGATTTAGAGATTCAGCTGCTGCTGAATCAGCCAAGTCTCCAAATCGGACAGGCCCCATCCCCTGCCCGCTCCCCCAGCCCCGGCAATGGCTGCCCCCCCCAGCCACAGCTCC
>NW_005842444.1:613749-632588 GCF_000455745.1 Alligator sinensis | reverse complement strand
AACACTCACCAGTTCCTGGCCGGCAGGGGCCAATCCCCACTGCCCCGCACTGCATGGGGGTGCTCTGCAACAAGCCCCCAGAAGCCCCGAGGCTGCTGCAGGAGCTGGTGATACCAGGGGTTTTTTTGTTTGTTTGTTTTTTCTTAAAGGGCCAGAGCTGGGGCAAGAGGGGGAAACAATGGAGGGATGGGAGGCGGGGATGGGGTGCTAACGGCAGAGCCCCCCACACAACATGGAGCAGTGGGGATTGCCCATCTGCCTGGCAGCACCCAGTGAGAGGGGGCTTTTTTTTTAAAGCATTGGGAGGTGGGGCAGCCATTGTGGGGGCTGGGAGAGCAGGTGGGGGATGGGACCTGGCGGGGTCCCCCCATGGTCCCCTTCCCCGACCCCTACTTACCAGCTCAGGGTCTGCTCCAGGTCCCTGCTGCAGCCACTGGGGAATGCCCAAATCACCAAAGCTCTCCAAATCTTTTCCAAATCAATTCGGAGAGCTTCAAATTGATTCAGACCTTTGAGTTGGTCCCCTGATTTGATTCGGATTTGGAGATTCGGCCACCGAATCGAGCCCAGTCTCTTCCAAATCAAATCGGCACCAGAAGCTTTGCACTGCCCCAATGTATGTAAAGAAGTGCCATGATAATCATCAAAGAGGCTTGAACAGAAATTCTGAAGAGCCCTGTGTCCGAACTTCTTATGGTGATTTGCCTCATTATAGACAGGTGAGAGGAGAGAACTCACTTTCCTAAACTACTGTCTTATACATTTTCCCAGAAATCTCCTTTCACTGTTTTCTTTGTCTCATGTTACAGTAATTGCAGATCAGGTTGTTATAAAACATAATTGCTATTTATATTCTAGCGTGGTTTTTTATTCTCAAATCCTCTCCCGTATTCCTGTTAACTGACTCTGCTAAATGTAAGACTATAAAGAAAGCTTTTACTAAGGCTTCTCCACTAATGGACATTATATACACATGAATGATTGGATTTACCAAATACAGTATATGAAAAATAGAAAAGCTGAAGGAGATTGCTTTTGTTTTTACAGATCATATGGATGTAATGAAATTATGTTAACTATGTAAATAGATCTTTTATTACCCAGACTGTCAGGTGTTTCATTTATACCTGGTACAGGCACTCCATATACATTAACTTCTTGGACAAAGTCAACCAATCCTAAAATATCTGCAACTTCAGTAGTAGCTACATTTTCTCCTTTCCATCTGGGAAACAAAAACAGTATGAAAATTTCATCATTTCTATATAAATTATTCAAATCTGGTGAACAGTGTTTGTTATAATGGTTTCTGTCATTGCACATTCATGCTGGGATTAAGGAATACATTCCCACTGAGACAAGGATTTAAGAGGAGAGGAAAATATGAAGCAAAGCATCATGGTACACTCCATATTACTTAAGTCTGACCAGATCTGGAATACATCCAGCTCGCAAGCATTTAAAAGGGCTTTTAAACTAATAAAAAGGCACAGTTTAACTTTATTCCCATCTTTGATAAAAAAAGACCCTTTAATTTCCCTTAAAAAAAATAAAGAAGTGAATTTAATTAATGTGAAACTTAAAAGAAAGCATGGGCATGTCCATTCACCATCCTAAATTTAATTTGCTATAGGCAACATGTGCACTAGTATATGCTACACGAGCAAAATAGACAAAAATAGGAAATTTGTGACATAAGCCCCTTGTGGCTTCCACATTGGGCAGAATGCTTTCATGTGAGAGACTCTGTACAAGGGATTACAAGGAACTGAGAATGAATTTACATAATCTTCAGTCTTAAGCAAACTAACCGGAATGTGTCTCCAACCCGGTCATGGAAATAGATGAAGTTGTCTCGGTCAATCACTAAGAGGTCACCACTGTTGAAATATAAATCTCCTTTCCGGAAGACATCTCTTAGCTGCTTCTTCTCTGTCTGGCTCTTTGCTCCTGCGTAGCCAGTAAATGGAGCAAACTGTGAGATTTTGCAGATCAAGAGCCCTGGTTCACCTAGGAAGGAGAAAAAAAACACACATCTGTTGTGTTTGCAAAGCACCATGTAAACTGATGGCACTTAAAAACATTTGTTATCATATATGAAACTAGTGGTGTTTATAGCATCTGCAGAACCATTTTAGTTTTCTTTTATATAATCATCTTTCCTTAAAATTATCAGTACAACAAATTATAATGTTAGCAATCTATGCGCAGAAGGACAGGAGCACAGACATCAGCCTGACATTTTTGAAAATGTAAGACGAAATCTTTAAAGTCACTTAAGAGTTTGCATGTCCAAAGTTCTTTAAAAAAAATGGAGACTGGGCACCCAGATTCCCTGAGCAAATTACAACACTAGTCCTTGCATGAGCTCTGAGGCAGGCCATATGCTCAGCTTTTCCCTATAAGATGGCTATTCCTATTCTGTCCTGCATGGTTTGAGCTTGCTCCTCTCTCAGCTACCCCAAAGGCAGCAAAAAGAATTGCCTTGGTATGGAGAGTAAGTGCACCCAGGCTCTGACCTGCTTACTCTGAATGCAGAACATATACACACAGGGGGGTGTGTGTGTGTGTGCATGTGTGTTCACAGCTCCTTCACCCTCTAAACCAGAAGCAGCTGCTGTTATGTGTTATCAGTGAGCAAGAGGGGTCAGCAGAAGGCAGGGATGGTGCAGGTTGGTGCCTGTATCTGAATTTCACCTGCCATTTGCCCATGTTGAGTAGTCAAGCTGGGCCCCTACAGATGCCATGTGCTGGAGTAAATTTTATTTAGACTGCATAGAAAATACATTTCAGATGCAGCCTGCCATCTATTTTAGGATTCTGGGTACAACTTACATGGGCTCCATTCCTACATGACAGATTCCATCAAGCATCTGATAATCATTCATGGCCAAATACTAGAAATAGTCCCCACAACTAAAACCCCAGATGTGCCAGGCTTAAACACAGAATTAAGAATATTCGCTAGGCATGCCCTGCCCTCTCCTCATTAGCAGTACGTGATCTAGGGTTATTAATGAGGGGAGTGGACAGATGATTCCAGGTACAGATCCTCTGTTACTATATAAATGCCTATTTGCCCACTGACCTCAGTGAAATGTGTCCAGTATCAGGGTACATCACATATGCTTGTGATGTGCCCCCATACGTACAGAGGGAGTTAGCATTTTTGCCCCACCTCCCAGCCATGACCACCCTCTCAGGCTTTTCCCTCACACAACTGCAAATCTGGTGTTGTTTACTCCAGAGGCCAAATCCTTCTCTCAAACATACCGGTGTAATTCTGCCAACTATAGTGGACTTGTAAGAAGGTAAATGAAATAGATTCTGGCCTCACGATGAAAGTTTGGAACACCTTCAGGTGCAAAGTTGAAAGGATGGGACAAGATACGCTATTTAAAAAATACTATAAATTGGGCCATTCAGCAGCAAGTCAATCAACAAGTACCTGGTATGTTCTGTTTAAATTCAGAACTGCACCCTCCAGCCAAAATCATCATCCATAGAAAAATCCTTATAGTGAGATAAAAGTATCAAAGAGCTTACTTAACTTATACATGTGATTTTTATGTTGCTCATGATGAAAAGTTTCATCTACTGGGACACAAATTTTGTTCTACACCTGTTTTGTAAATGCTTCTTCAGGGATAGGTTATGCAAATTTATCAGACAAAAAAAAAAGAACAAAGCTTAAGTTGATAGACAAGATCTTGGAAAAGGCTGAGTTCAAACAAACATTTTAAGGTACCCTTTACTACAAAAGACTTCACAAACAAAAGGATGGGTGAAAGAATTATTAAAACACATAATATAAAGATAGAATTATTAATCCAGCATCATCCCTTACTTTTCTTACAAGCTGCTTACTGAATCTTGTTTCCTTAATATAACATTTTCTAATTTGTGGTTTAAAAAAACCCCCAAACACAAGTACCTTTCCAGCTGAGTGGCACAGAAAGGTTCCTGACAGTTTAAAGTAGCGAATGTGTGTGTGATGTTTCAAAAGAGCCAGTTCATACCTACAGGAGCTTTTATGCAGTATCCATTTTCATCTCGGATTGGTTCATCTTTCTCCACGTCATATCTAATCAGCTCATACTGTATAAACTTCTAGTGAAAATTTACAAAATATATATGAACACATGAATATGAATGTCTTAACTATATTTTCAATAATGCTGTATATTTAATTTTGCATTGAAAAAGTGCTAAGTTCACATTTCAAATACATAAACAGGGCCCAAGTACTGGGGGCTGTATGGGAATCCAAAAAAAAAAAGATGGCAGCAGTACTTCTGATATACAGGGGTTTGGCAGACCGGCTAAAATAGGGAAAGGGAAGACTATTTGTCTAAGATTGAGCTTGGTACTGTCTCTGATGGCCCTTTGGGTTTTACATTATACAGGGGGTCTAGGCAATCCTTGGTGATGGGCTGAACGTCATCCCTGAAAGCAGCGTGCTAGCCTCCAAGGGTTTTTTCTTACCTTATGGAAGCAGTTGACACGCCCCACTGCACCCACTTTTTCAGTGTAGTTAACAAAGGCAACGTTTCCCTCTGTTGAAGCATAGAACTCAAAAATACGGATGTTTCCAAATCTTTTGACAAATTCCCTCCAAACATCACCCCTTAACCCGTTCCCTATGGCAAGTCTCACTCTGTGATCACGGTCATTGTCTTTCTAGAAATAAGAAAACCCAAAGTGAGTTTATAATTGTTAAATAAACATTCCTACAAATGAACAAGTTTCAAGAAAATTTTAGTTTGCAAGAACTGAGCACACCTGGAAGTAAATTGTGCAAAAACATCACAACGACTAAACACACAGTTATGTTGTGGTAGGGTTGGAGTGTTGCTGTAGTGGTGATGGTCCAGGAAACATGCAAGACACAAGATTTTTTTGGGTGATGTGGATGGTTATGATATGGACAGATGGCCTGCTACTTACTTTGTCTAACAGTGGCAAGCAGAGGAGTATTGGAGCATGTTGGGTTGAATATCTGTCTCTGACAGAAATCAGTGGCTAAACCAAATTTAATTAGGGCTGGACAGAGCCCTGAGGTTCAAATTCAGCCCACTTAGAGGGCCAGAATGACACCTCAGCACCTCTTTAGCCCTATTGTGTGTGTAAGCAGTGCAGTGACCCTCTACATAAAAGTGAATTTCACCCTTAGTTCAGCAAAAAATTGCAGAGAGAAAGATGGCAGATTTTGAGATTCTCTAAACTGCAACAGAGCATTCCAAAATGAAAAGTTAGTCTTAGGCTGGCATCTTTACTTGATCAAAAACTCCAGTAAGCTGAACGAGGAATAAGTTGATGAAAAAGACACCTAGTAGTTCATCTCATGTGAATCTTTAAACAGCATCATCAATGTGTTTTTACAAAGTAAACATGGAGATGACAAACACTGCCTGTGGGGGACAGTCAGATCATGTGGCTGCCCACTGTCAGCCAACCAGAGAAAAGAGCTGAACACACACAACTCCAGTGTCCTTTAACAAACAATGAATGGGAGTGACGAACCTTCTGGGAATTTTGGCAAATTCTGAGGATGTGGCTCCTGCAGATCCCCTGAATTTTTAGGAGAATTTGCTCCCTGTACTCTTGTGCCCAATATTGCTTTGAGGCACACAAGGTTTTTTAAAAATTTATTTAGATGTGAGCTGCCCTCTCTGCTACTGAGTGGCCCAAATGTCATCATAAACCCACACTTTCACCTCATGTTTCCACCTGCAGTAGCCATAATCTTAGCTATCTGTGCAAGTGATATTTTGCTTGGTAGATAATTAGGCTGTCTGCATATTCTCAAGGTGCCTTATTCCAGTGGGACATTAGCAAGAGACAGAAATAGCCAGTTGCACTGGAAAGAGAAATGTCTTTAGCATTGTTTAGAGCAGGAGTGTCACACATATGGCTTGCGCGCTCGATCTGGCCCATGGAGCCCACCATCTGGCCCCAAGTGCTGCCCCCACATCTAATCAGACCCACACAGGGCATGGCACGCATCCATCATGTGGGACCAGTTTGCAGGTTGGATCCAGCGCATGGACTCACTCTCCTCTCTCCCCCCTCCCCCAGCATACCTGATATGGTGGGGGCTCCAGACAGCCTGGGACCTGTGCCGTGTGTCATGAATCCCAGAGCAGCTGGAAAGGGCATCATGTGCAGTGTAGTCTGGACTGGCAGCCATGCTGCATACAGCAGCTGCCCCAGCTGGACTGCACGACACACAGTACCCACTCTGGGATGTGCACCACCCTTGGCACCTGCTCCAGCGTGGGTCCCAGATTGGCTGGAGAAGCCATGGGGTCAGGGGTGAGAAGCCATGGGATCAGGTGTGGGGGGGGTAAAAGGGAAGGAGTCTGTGGGCACAATCCAGCTCCATGCCAGAGCTGGATAAGTTTGACACTCCTGGTTTAGAGTGTGGGAGGCAAAGGGTCAGTAAGTGAATAGTAGTGAAGGATTGAGAAAAGAGAGACAGCAGCAGCAATGCAAGTTTTCCCAGTTGCTCTGCAAATTGGTTGGAGACCATAATTATTTCTATTGTCCTGAGCCTCCAGCTTTCAAAAGTTCAAGAAATGTTGCATTAGCTGAAGATTTCTCACCTATTGCACGTGAGATGGTTAACGCACTTGTTGTCACTTTTGTGGTTATAAACAAACATAAAGTAATGCTTTTCCTTGTGCTATTTCTTGCTTAATTAGAGACAGTGAGCTGAATTCCTCCCTGGTGAAAGCCCACTGGAAACACGGGATTATTCCAGACAGAAATTTGACCCCATAAAATGACAGATCAATTAATCCTGTCAGATATTCCCAACCAGAGTGGACAAAAAAACTGCTATAGTAAGTTTAAAATGTGCATATATTTACATGTTAATTTGCCTTGATAGTAAAGGTGGGTTCATTTTGCTTCTAACAATTTTGATATGCAGTACTATTCTGGACTTCTGTCAGGTAGCTCCTAGATTATTACTGCTAGCAATAGAAGTTTAGTTTAAGTAGTTTTGTTGATCATCGCTGAGTTCAATTTGGATGGCACATCTCTCATTAAGAGCAGACCAACCAATTTATGAAACAATCTACTCTGTCTGCTGAGAAACTGTAAAGTCTCTATTCTCATTCATTCTTTTCTGCCTGCTAAGGGAGACTGACCAGAGTAGGGTAAAAGGGGTTATCTAGGGTGCACGTGATCTATGGCCGAGAGAAGAAGAGAACACGTGCCACTCTACAGTGAAGGCAGGAAATCCTTTTGTGTCATCTGATTTCTGCAGTACCTATTCTGTTAATTTGTTGTTACACTGACTGTAAGGCCAGTTGTTTCCCTACCTGTTGTGCTAATAATAAATGATAATATTTTGGGGGTAGATCCTTCACTCGTGTAGATCATCATGGTTCAGGGAATTCAATGGACTTATGATAGCTTCAACTAGCAGAGGTTCTGACCCAGAGCCAGATTCCATAAGAAACCTCTGATGTAGTATCTCTACTGGATCAGAGTAATTCTGCTGAAGTCGATGGAATTATTCTGGATTTACGCCAGTGTGGCTCAGAGTAGAATCTGGCTATTTGCAATGACGTGACACCTTCTTTCACAGCATTTTGAGTTTTGCCTGCCTGATAACTGCAAGATCAGGCTGTTTTTAGTGGATTAATCTGATTGGTCTGAGATTCCAACCTTCATTCATGCATCTTGGTGATGACCCTGCTTTTACCCTGTGAAGTCAATGGAAGCACAGCTGAGTCCCTCAGGCCAAGTTCACTCTCCCTGGTGTGACGCACATGATTATGTGACTTAGTTAGACAATGTGAATCAGCAGTAAAATTATGGCTAATACTAACCTTCTATTCCAGGCTTGTATAAAAGAAATAAATGATAAGTCTGCAGAAAGGCTGCTGGTGTAGCAAGGAAAGCAGTGAAAAGGAAGGTTCATTAAGGTTAACTTGCCTAGACTCATAAGCTCTTCAAGGCAGAAATGGCCTCTCTGATATGCCCCTACAAAGCCTAGTGCAATGGCCCTGGAGCCCTCTTATTGCCACCATTTTAGTACAAATAATAATTTCCACAAGGTCCAGGTTTTATACACAATAAACTGGTAACTGCAGCTTTCTGGAGACATGTCCATTCAAACCAATGCATGTAGGGGTCCCCAGCATTAAGCCTGTAGACTTTGCTTGTATACAAGTGCTTTCTCTAAAGATGCTGAATCCCATATACTGATGTAAACAACCACTCCTGTATTCAGCAATGAAAAATAACCTGTGTAGATCTGAGATGAAATCTGATCTTTATAGATAAGCTGCCACCAATAATGAATAATACCTGTGAGAAAGCCAGCTTTCCTTGCCCAGTGCCACTCAATTACACTACCCCATCATTTCAGTTCTTTCATTTGGTTTCAGCTTCAACCTTGCAATTTTCTCATCTATGTAACACTAATTTAATGAGCAGGTCACCTTTAGTAATTAAGCTGTTTTACCTGAATTTCAAGCCTTGCTAAGCCCCCTCACCTTGAGTGTCTGAACTGCCCTCTTACTGGGTGGCAAAGCTGCCAACAGCTGTTCAAGCCTTACAGTCCTGGTTAAATGCAGCAAAGTCCAGTACTAATTGTGCTTCCAGTACATTCCACGACTAAAAGTGGCCCAATTGTCAAAGGACATAATTCAGTGAAATATGAGTACATGGTATCATTCACTTGCCTCTATCTTCAAAACAATCCCCATTTTGCAATTACAGGTAGTAACCAATATTGAATATATTAGCACACAGAGTAAGGCAAATTTACCCTTGTTAACTAGCATGGGTACTTATCAGTGCTAGAAGGATCAGGATGTCCTGTGGGAGGACAATTACCTTTAATATTACACAGTCCTGGCAGTATTGCTGCAACTCTGGATGAACAGTTGCTCTCTTCAGTTTTTAGACCTTAGTATTCACTGCACTGCTGGAGTATTAACTGCCCAGCAGAAATGTCCAGTTTCTCTAGGTCAGTTCATATCTCCACTGGGTCTCACTACCACACCTTTCTCTGATCATCCTACATGGGACTTTGGATGATGCTCTTCACTGGTGGTCTGATTCAAAATCTCATTTTCACCCACTTACATGGTCCCTTTAATTCGTTGCTCAGCTTGATCCAACTGTCATACAGAAACAACATAAAAAGGTAGGGGCCTGATTTTGATCTGGCTTGCACCCCTAAGCCCAATTTAGAATAACCTTGCTGAAACCCATGACTGAAATCAGAGGCCAGCCCTCATATTTGATATTCTGTGTCAAGAAAATAAAATTGGCAAAAAAGTTTGGGTTGATTATTTATCCTGGCCACGTTCCACATAGGCAAAGAATGGAGGTAGGAGAGGGCAAGGGGAGGAGATGGATATGTTTTACATCATATTTGCACTGTCTAATGCTGCTCTAATTGCTAGTCAGCTGCATATGCTCTGAAAAAACACTACATAAAATGTTAATGGGCTTGGTTAGTTAACATACTTATCAAATTGATCAATTACGTTGGATTATAAGGATCTCAAAGTATCAGTAAACCAAGATGATGCTATACAGTCAGACACATTCCCTTAGTCTGCTCATTTGGATAGTTTTTTCTGACACTTCCACCTGTAAAGCTCATGTGACCAGCTATCCTGCGTTTAGAGTTTCTTGCCTACTGAAAACCAGTTCTAGTTGGATAGATGTAAAACGACATGGTGCTTGATTTCCCAATTGGACCTTTTGTTCACATTTGGTTTTCAGCCAGATAGATCATAGCAGGTGCAAGCTTCCCCCATTCATTTTAATTGCATGTTAATTTGAAAAAAGAATCCTGACTTCATAGAATAGTATTCTCCACCAAGACTTGGTATGGACTGTGGGGGCTTTCTCTTCCTCTGTAGCAGAGGACATGGCCCTCTGCCTGGGTTCTCTTGAGCATATATTGACAACCTTTTACACAAGTAGCACATTGGCTGCCATGGTCCCCCTGCTTTACCTGTGGCAGATTAGGGTGTTATGTCAGAGTTAATGGTAGTTTTACTAAAAGGTTAGATTATGGATTTGTATAGGATGGTTGGATAGGGATGACCCTGCCTCAGGCAGGGGGTTAGACTAGATGACCTGCGGAGATCCCTTCTACCCCTATTCTCTGTGATTATATGATTCTAAGACCACTGACAAAAATGTTGAGTTCAAGACACTGATACTTTTTTTAAAAAAAATATTACATTAGCATACAATTAGACTGTGTACTATTTAGAACAAGGGTCTTGTCCTGACTGTAATTTTAAAGTTCCATTGAAATTGCATTGTTCTTCAGGTAGAAAAAGCTATATATGTAGTTTCTGGCTTAAAAAACTAAAATACCAATATTATATAAAATGTGCTACTCAAAATAGTCATTGGGATTATTATTTTTAAATCAGAAACTTTTAGAAAAGTACTGACAATGTTATTTGGAAAATAGCTGAACAAAGATCTAGTTGATATTAATTGTAATACTTTTTGATTTGTTGCCAAAAAGATTGTCTAATCTCTCTCCAAACAATGCAGTCATTCCACTAAAATATATTGCCAAGAAAAAACCTTTTCTTCTCACATATTCCTTGGGCCATCATGACTGCAATGTCACTCCAAACCCATTGACTTAATAAAGCTAGTCAGCAAAATACAAAGAGAAATTAAAAACAAAGTCAAGCAATATGCACCAATGGAATACATTCTCTATAGATCACAGATCATACACTAAAATCTGTCTTTTAGTAGTATTACACAGGTAATCCAGGTCACACTTGTAATTATCAAATTTGCAAAGAGGCAAAAAAAAATCACTCTCCTACAGAAAGTTACCTTTGGCATATTGCACAAATACCGAAGCACCTCTCCAATGTACTGTATAACTGTTACATTGTATTTCCTGCAGTCGTCCCAGAAGTGAGTTGCTGAAAATTTGGAGCGCAAAACTAAGGTTGCACCTACACAAAAAGAAGAAAAGGTAAAAGACTTAAGACACAATAACTCTACTGTGAAGAAAATGTGTATCATTTCCTTAGTGGCAAGAGAGTAGGAACCTTGCAGGGTGACACACTATACAGCTTCATCTTAAAACAAAAAAAAAGTGACAGTTCTCATAAGTATGTTCATATACAATCCATGTCAAGCAATTAGCTTTGTATTCTAATACTGTCTAACAAAAAGCCAGGGGGTTATTCAGACTGAATTAAATGTGTGGCACTGCATCTCTTTAGCCCTGTGGTTGTGCTGCACAAGGGAAGCAGATATATGCCACTTGGTTCTGAGAATGGAGTAGCAGTGCCACTGGCACCATGAAAGCCAAAGAGTAGCAGTCAGCAGTGGGTCCATGGCTTTCATGATTATGGCCATTCAGCACCCCAAGTTTCTATGCAAATGATACTCAGGGACTGCAACCACCATTTTAGCTCACCAGCTGGTGCATCAGCTGAGAGGCTGAACTGAAGCTGCAGTGCCAGCTCTGCCTATACTTTTTGCTCTCCCATCCTATGTGCACAGTAACTCATTGAAACTGTCAAGTGCATTCTACCTTGCATGATACATCCGTGGAGTCCAAGCAGGAGGGCAGCACTGTGGTACAGTGGCAGGGTAGTATATATTATATCTTCAGAAGTAATTTTACTTGCAGTGGCTAAACCACAAGCTATCATTATGCGTTCATGGGTAATCATGGCAGCCTTTGGAAGACCTGTGAAAAGACGAGAAAAAAGATTCACTTTTTCATATGGTCAGTAATTGTAACAAATAAGATTGTGCTCAAGGTGGGGTCACAAGCAAGGATTTCCTCTCTCTCCAAGTCACCACGGGCTGCATTAGGGTTAGGCACTTTACAACTCTAGCCTGCTAGATGAAGTGGGTTTAAAGCTGGGGTGATTTAGCTCACTTGTAGTGCTACAGGCTTTTGCACACCTAACAACTATATGGTCAAGAGCAGCGTCTCCCCCTCCAAGCATGTTTTTCCATGACATCAGGGTGCTCTCCATTGAACAGTTACCCTCTACCAAAGTTTGAACACAAACCTTGTGTGATAGATGGGGATGCACAACATTCCTCAGGGACTGGGATTTATCATAGAATCATAAAAAATTAGGGTTGGAAGGGACTTCAGGAGGTCATCTAGTCCAACCTCCTGCTCAAAGCAGGACCAGCCTCAACTAGATTGTCCCAGCCAAAGCTTTGTCTAGCTGGGTCTTAAAAACCTCCAAAGAAGGAGATTGCACCACCTCTCTGGGTAACCCACTACAGTGTTTTACTACCTTCCTAGTGAGCAAATTCTTCCTAATATCTAACCTAAACTTCCCTTGCTGCAACTTGAGCCCACTGCTCCTTGTTCTGTCATCTGCTACCACTGAGAAGAGTCCAGCTCCATCCTCTTTTGAATCCCCCTTCAGGTAGCTGAATGCTTCCATTAGATCCCCGCTCAGTCTTCTCTTCTCTAGATTAAATAAGCCCAGTTCCCTCAGCCTCTCCTCATTAAGTCATGTCCCCCAGCCCCCTCACCATGTCTGTTGCCCTCTGCTAGACTCTCTCCAATTTATCCACATTCTTTCTGTCGTGGGGGCCCAAAACTGAACACAATAATCTAGATGTGGCCTCACCAGTGCTGAATAGAGAGGAATAATCACTTCCCTGGACCCACTGGCAACACATACCAATGCAGCCCAGTATGGCATTAGCCTTCTTGGCAACAAGGTCACACTATTGGCTCATATTCAGCCCTGTCCACTGTAACCCTAAGGTCCTTTTCTGCAGAGCTGCTGCCCAGACAGTCCCCAGCCTGTACTGGTGCATGGGATTGTTCTGTCCCAAGTGCAGGACTTTTGCATTTGTCCTTGTTGATCCTCATGACATTCCTTTTGGCCCAATCCTCCAATTTGTCTAGGTCACTCTGAATCCTAGCCCTACCCTACTACTCCCCCCAGCTTGGTGTCATCTGCCAATTTGCTGGGGGTGCACTCTATGCCATCTTCCAGGTCATTGATGAAGACATTGAACAAAACCAGCCCCAGGATCAACCCCTGGGGCACTCCACTTGATACTTGTTGCCAACTAGACATCAAACGATTGATTATTACCCTCTAAGCCCAATGCTCCAGCCAGTTTTCTATCCACCTTACAGTCCATTCGTCCAGCCCATATTTCTTTAGCTTGCCTGTGAAAATGTTGTGGGAGATTTTAGCAAAAGCCTTGCTAAAATCAAAGTATACCACATCCACTGGTCTCCCTGCATCCACAGAGCCAGTCACCTCTTCATAGAAGGCAATCAGGTTGGTCAGGCATGACTTGCCCTTGGTGAATCCACACTGACTGTTTCTAAGCACCTTCTTCTCCACCAAATGCTTAGAAATGGATTCCTTGAGGATCTGCTCCATGATTTTTCCAGGGACTGAGGTGAGGCTGACTGGTTTGTAGTTCCCTGAATCCTCCTTTTTCCCTTTCTTAAATATGGGCACTATGTTTGCCCACTACCATTTATGCTCCACTACCATTTTGTCTAGAAATCCTTACTCCCAGAAGCATTTCCAATAAGACTACTACCCTGCCTAGTGACTGGTGGGATCTGAGCTCCTAACGTATTCAACATTCAGAGCACACTTGACTTCCTCTTGAAACAAGTGGAAGTTACTGATGCTCTGTACCACTGAGGATCAAATCTTCAGTGTTTTTTTAAGGGCCCAAACTTGGTTCCATTTTAGTTCAAACACAAAACTCTATTCAAAAGGCTATAAATGTATGCCACATTAAATAATATAATGGAAGGAATATTTGTCTAACAAGCATGTCTACTAAAAAAAGACAACACAAAGCCAAATGGCTCTACACACTGACATACAATTGCAAAATGTTTACTTTCAAATGTGCTCACAATAGTTAATAGGCATCATCACTTTGAAACCTCAGCAATTTTAAAAAGTGTAAATTTACAGTAGTGCCTGGCACTGCATCTGTTTGAATTTCTTGGACAATCCAGGAGATTTATAGTCATATTTGCCTGTGCTCCAAAGGGTTTTCTCTCCTCTGCTGGTGTCCTAGAATCTTGCCTTAAACAAGGAAGCCTTGACTGTATGTAAAAGTACTTTTAAAAGCACAAAGTTAAAGAAGAAGTATTTTATTTTCTTTAATCTCTTTCAGGTACAAAAAACTTAGGTATTGCTTGTAACATTAGTAGGTAAAGTATTTTCAGACAAAATCAGATTTTTTTAAAATTACAGTGCTCCTGGTTACAAATTTAAGTTTACAAAGGAAAAATAAACTTCAATTAATATGACATTTTAATTCATCCATTTCCCTAGTTTTTGTCATATTTACATTACCTGTAGTGCCAGAGGTATAAATATACAAGGCAGCACTTTTAAAAGTGACGTTGGATCTCCATGACTGTGGGGTAGGCTCATCTGAAACACTTTCCATTTTATCGAGAAAGCTGTCAACCCCATCTGTATCAGATGTCCTGCTTAGGTAGAAGACTCTAACATTTTGTTCCTTTAGACTTGGTAATATTTCTTCAATAGCTGATTTCAGTTCTTAAAGAACAAAAGAATAAATAATTTAATTCATGTTAATTTCACCCAGGTTTGTCTTGTGCTAGATTTTGTGCTAATGGCACTTAGGGTGACCCATACCTGTCAGTTCAGAACATGGTGAAAGGACTCAGGAGAAAGAGTTTGTGCCTCAACCTTCACTACTAGTAAGGACAAAGCTGGAATCAGGGATAAAGAAGTGCTCCAGACAAATTTCTTCCTGTTCATGATACTTGTGGGGAACACACAGGTGGTCTAACCACCTCTGTGCCTCCTGTGTAGGGCTCCTGTGCTGAGGGTTTTAAAGCCTCTTTTCAGCCAATGCAAAATTGCCACAAAAAGTACTGAACTGACCTCCTAATACAAAATGAAGAGTGCCTGCCCATGGTTTTATACTACTTAAATCCCCCCATGCCCTCCACCCAAAGAAGAATTCTATTCTTAGCAAGTCTCAATGCAAGGGGGGGAAAAAGTGAACATTACAATAAAAAGGGGGCAAAGCAGAAAATAACTAATGGCTTATTTTGATGTACAGTATGATGGTTAGTGTTTCTCCTTTGCTGTATTGGACAAACAGTGCGATCTAGTTTGGATGGGATAGTTACCAGCAAATTGGCTGCTTTCCTAAATAAAACTCAAAGCCATGATTTAAATACCAGGCAGCTGCATGAATCAAAACAAAAGGGAGAGTCTACATTTTCATAACATTATGCAAAAATCTTACAGGTACACTCCAAAGCACACAAAAAGCTTTTTAAAACTGGGACATGACAACTGCCCTGTGAACAAACATATTCAAGTGTTTTAACAGGGACCCTCATCGACAACTCCACTCAAACAGCCACTGTTGCAGACCAGCTTGCCTGAATGAAGTGAGCATCCAGAACCAAATCCTGCTTGATTTACTCATGCAAATGTTCCCAACTCCTGGCAGTCAAAGGAAGTTTTGCCTAACAGACAAATCTGGCCCCAAGCACATACTCTCAAAACTGGTGGCACGTAGAGAAACAGTAGCCACGTTTTTAGTTGGTGTGAACTGGTACAGCTCCATTGACTTCAATGGATATTTTGAACGCTGCCCTTATTAGTGCTGAGGATGAAGACAGCACCATAATCAGGAAGGTTAAAAGCAATGTTGCCTTTTATAGTCACATTGATTAATCCTGATGAGAATATGCCCCCACCTCTCTACATGTTCAACAGTGGGAAAGATGGTATATATTTTTTTCTTGATACATTTGAAATATATGTTTGAACAAAGTCTTGACAGCCTGACTGGTGTCTAATGGTAATGACATACTGCTCAGTTCTCTAATGTCCTGGATGCTGCAAATGTTCATGTGCATCTTTGATCTTAGACATGTCTGGAATCCCTTTGCATAACTGAAATACATACACAAACATTTGCAAGACTGGACCCAGAATAAGTTACATGTTCTCCATGCAAAAGGGGATGTTTTCTATAATTGTTGACCTGCCCCAGTCAGCCAAAGATATATTTGATAATGAACTGGGGAGTCCTCAGGGTGGATAAAAAACATTGGATTTTTTTTATTTAAATCAGATTTTTTAAAACGTAATCGTATTTTTAAGATTTTTTTAAAAAAGATATATAGTTTTAATTTAAGATATGGTAAAACTCAAAGATATCATCATAGAATAGGAATTGTAACTTCTAATTATATACTATTTGAGACAATATTGCTGGATAAAGTGTGTAAGAAAGAAATTGAACCGTGCATAAAAAGCCCAGAGGGGAAAAATTGTTAACCTGAGTCTTGATGGGTGGAGTAATGGCCACAATGATTCAGTAATATATGCTTGTGTGACAACAGAAGGGACTGTCTACCTTACAGAAACAATTGATACATCAAGAAATGCACACAGAGCAGAATACTTACAAGAAGTAGCAGTAAAAGCTATAACAAACTGAAAAAAAATTCAAATGTCTAGTATGCAGCTTTGTCACAGACAATGCTGCAAATGTATCAGATAAGAAGAAATCTAGAAGAAAGTGAAGAAAGCCCCAAGCTATTAACATATGGCTGCAATACTCATTTGATGCACCTCTTAGCCAAAGACTTCAGTGCTCCAGAAATAAAGAGTAATGTTGCTGAAATTGCGAAATACTCCTGTAACAACCACTTTGCAGCAGCTGCTCTGAAGAAAGCAGGAGGAACCAAACTAACTGTCCCACAAGACGTGATGGAACTCAGCCATGGACTGTTCTGAGCGATACATTGAGAACTAGCCTAATCTGATGACAATTTGTGAACGAAATCATGACAAAATAGATGGAACTGTCATAGCCAAAGTTCTCAACATTAGGCTAAAGAGAATTGTAGACCATATGCTGACTATCCTGAAGCCTATTTCCATAGCCTTGAACAACGTGCAGAGAAATCACTGTTTTATTGCTGATGCTGTTGAAATTTGGAAGAAACTGCATGAGACCTTTAAAAGAAAAATACGCAATGACAGAGTTAAATTATAGGCATTAAAAAATAAATGGATCAAGTACTATCTCCAGCTCATTTCCTTGCCAATATTCTCAATACTTGGTACTAGGGTCAATCCTTAACTGCTGAGGAAGAGGAGTTGGCTATGACATGGGCATCCAGCAATTATCCCTCCATAATACCAACTACAATAAATTTCTGGGCTAAGAAATATATGTTTGCTGATGAGGTTTTAAAGAAAGTCACACCAGTGAACTGGTGGAAGTCACTTAAGCACCTGGATCCATCAGAGACTATTGAAGTGATAATCCAGCCTTTATCAGCAGCAGCTTCTTCTGCAGGTGTAGAAAGAATATTTTCTTCCTTTGGACTATTTCATTCTAAATTGAGAAATTGCTTGGGAACTGAAAAAGCAGGAAAGCTTGTCTTTCTTCTCCAGTTTATGAATAGAAAGGAAGAGGATGGTGATGACTGAGTTTGCTGCATAACACAGTATTTTAAGTTTCTCAAGCTGACCTGGCTGACATAATCCATTTAATTTTTGTTAAAAACACATTTCACATAACTAAAATAGTTAAAAATTAAAAAATACATGTGCTTATTTTGATATTTAAAAAAATCAAAATGAATCATTACTTTAAAATGTATAGGGTGTATCTTCTAAAAATGAAACCTACTTCTATCCCTGAGTTGTGAATAACATGTATTAAGGTTCTCTCAAACAACAAGAATGCACCTTTTGTTGAAGACAATGATTACATCAAGGCTTCCTGACCTGTGATTTAAATCATGATTTACATCGATTTGATTTAAATTAAATCCACCCTGGAGGTCCTTCACCCAATTTTTAAAAAGTAAATATAAGATCTACAGGATCAACAACTTGGAATAAAACTGTCTTAATTTCTCTGACAAGTTGCATCCCAGCTGCATTGATGCAATTTGAATGCAGTTTTCTAAACGTTGCTGTAAATCATTCTTATTTCTTTTTATGATGAAGATGGCTATTTTATTTCTTGTGTTGGCGAGGCAGGAGGGCTGACTTCTTTGCATCACAGAGAAAGCACCTGTGGCGGCCACATCAGCTCTTTCCATTCTGGCGTTCACCCTTACTACATTCTTTGAAAGTGCAAACGTGCTACCCACGATTCGAGAAGGCTACGTGCCACCTGAGTCGGAGGATCCTCGACACATCCCAAGCACCTTGCACATGCTGCGATCAGAAGCATCCAGGCTCAGCGCTCTGACAAAGCACTGATCCAGCAACCTGCTGCCTCCAGACAGACCCTCCTTTGCCCATCCTGAGCCCTGCCGCCTTCAACCGACTGCCGTGCAGGTGGAGCCTCCGATGCCGACCGGGCACCGAGAGAAGTACGAACCTTTGCCGCATCTGAGCCAGGCAAGCTGCACCCGACTTTCCCGTGCTGACGTTGGCACAAAGCGACACCGGGGGATGCCAGCCAGGCCGCCTCCCCAGGGCCTGACACAGGGTGAGAAGCATCCCAGGGCGAGGCTCCCGGTGGCCCGTGCCCGTGCCCAGCCTGCACCTGGCCCCTCCCGTCCCCGGGCTCACCTGGGGCTGCCAGCAGCACCTTGGCCCCGCTGCACTGGAAGCAGTGGAGCAAGGACTTGCCGCGGATGTTGCAGTTGAGGCAGGCCATGGCGCAGCCCAGCTTGGCCAGGCCCAGCCAGAGCCACACGTAGGCGGGCTCGTTGCCCAGGACAAGGGCCAAGCAGTCGCCCTGCTGCAGCCCCGCGAACTCGCGCAGCGCCCGCGCCGCCCGGCTGCTGCGCCGCTCCACCTGCGCGTAGCTCAGCGCCTGCTCCCCGCACC
>NW_005842444.1:612720-613444 GCF_000455745.1 Alligator sinensis | reverse complement strand
CCCGCCGGCACGTGCAATGCGCCCGATGCGCACCGAAATTAGGCTTTCTTTTTTTTTTTTGCAAGCACCTACTCTGGACACCTTTAAGAAGCATTTGGATGCTTACTGGCTGAGCCCAGCCGACTGCTGGCCCCTTGGCAGGAGGCTGGAGCTGATGGTCTCAGAGGTCCCCTCCAGCCCTGAAGTTCATGAAAGCTATGACTTTTTTACACTTAGAGGCAGAGGCCCGGCCGCTGGTCCTAATGGCCCAACATGCTCAATGTTGAATGTGTTAGAAGCTCGGATCCCACCAGTCACTAGGCAGGGTAGTGGTCCCGTTGGAAATGCTCCCGGGAGTAAGGATTTCTAGACAAAATGGTAGTCGGCAAACATAGTGCCCATGTTTGAGAAAGGGAAAAAGGAGGATCCAGGGAACTACAGGCCAGTGGGCCTCACCTCAGTCCCTGGAGAACGCAGATTCCTGGTGTTTTGCTCCTGAGGGCAGTTTGACTCGTGACAAGCCTCACAAAAGGCAAGGCGGGGAGAGCCGCAAAGACAGGGAGTCTCAACAGGAGTCTTTTCTGCTGGTAGCCGGATTCCGATTTCTATCCGTTAAGCTCGTAATAACACCACCAACTTCATTCCTGTCATTTGCACCAGCTCGAGGTCTGGATCAGGTGTATTGCTTGCAGCGATGCTGCATGGTTCGTTTCAAGAGCTAGTGCTGATTTACACTGGGGTAAGA
>NW_005842444.1:588302-612689 GCF_000455745.1 Alligator sinensis | reverse complement strand
TTGGGATCCAGTCCTATGGGGGTTGCAGGAAGTTAGTTCAAGTGGTAGGGTGAGGGTCACGAGAGCAAAGACAAAGCTTGAGACGGAGTGCTGTGTTAAAAAAGGGCAGATCTTACAGGGAGTGCCTGCAGGGAGCATATGTTCCCTGCGTATGTCCACTAGACAGGGTTCCTTAGGGCAATACTAAGATCATCCTCCCATCCCATGGATTCCCTCCCTCCAGTGGCGATGCGTAGGGGGTGCACAGGGGTGCACGTGCCCCCCCTGAGGGTGCTGGTGCAGCCCCTCACAGCAGCATTTCCCGCTTAGGCATCAGCAGGGGGAGCAGGTGGGAGCACTGGTGCCCCACCTGAGAGCACCAGCCAGGGAATGGGGGTGCCAGGAGAAGTGCCGCTGCCACTTCCAGGCGCATCCCTGGCCCTTCTGGGTGCACCGCTGGCACTTCCAGGCAGCGTTCCCTCTTAGAGCCAGCTTAGAGGGAACACTGCTTCTGGGTCAGCACGTGCAACCAGTCCTGGGGGGACTCCCTCCCACCCCTGGACAGCGTGATCGGTCACGGGGTGGGGACAGGACGGGGGACGACACTCCTTGATCGCTGACTCAGGTGGCACCAGTCGCCCATGCCTCCCTCACTGTGAGGAAGCAGTTTTGTGTGATCTCCATAACCCCTTGGGGCATCGCAGAACTAGATGTTCTCAGAGAACAGCAGCATTTCTCAACATTTATTAGAACAAACCATTTTCTGGCTGGTTGCTTTCTAAGCATAAATTTTTGTAGCTTAGCAGCTCTGAGGAAATGGTGGATGAATGTCTATGTTAATACACTGTTGTAATTATTGTGCAAAGCTACCCTGAGGCGTTCTTTCCATACAGGACAGATACAGGCAGAAGGTCTTAGGATAAATTGTAAGAAGCAATCTATATAGCACACATTACACATGCTGATAAATGGTGCATGTACTGGCCCCAGAAGAGCCTGTTAAAAGTGTTTGCAGGGCTCAATGCTTTGTTTAAGTTCAAGGCTCAGAGTAGGAAGAACCCAGTGATCGCAATCTCTTAAATGCTGCCTATAGCCCTAGCTCTGCCCATTTCTATGTCAAGATGGACGGAGATTCACTATAGATCACGCAGCCCTACAAAGTATCGTAATCCCGCTGACATCTTGCTTGTTTTAGTCAGCAATAGCATAGTAAGCAATGTTAACAATATCTTAATTGCTGCCATTCAGTTTTGGCCTAGATGAATAAGAGCAGTGCTTAATTCTTTGAGCTAGTATTTCAGACCGTCTGCACACTCAGGCATCAGCCCATTCGGTACGTATTTTTCTATGGGCCAGAGAGTGATTTGGAGGTGTTCTGGCAGTGAGATGGGCTAGGCCTTAAAGGTATAGTTCAGGGTCACAGTTTCATGCCATTGATAAGACCCCATTTAGAAAGCTATGTGCAATACTGGTCAACAGTGTTAAAAAAAGATTAACTTAAACAGAAACAGCCACAAAGAAGGGACAGTCAGATAGCTAAGAGAAATGAGCCTTATAATCACCTGAAAGAAGACTAAAGAAGTTTGCCTTGTTTAGCTTAACAAAAAGGGGATTGAGAAAAGATACAGTTACCTTTTACAAATACTTTTATGAAATCAGTGTTAAAGAGGGAGAAGAGATTTTTAGGCTACTAAACAATGTTGACACAAGATCAAATGGCTACACACTAGGCTAGGAACATCTACACAAGACATTTACTGCAGAGTAGACTAATTAGCTCAGCAGTAAATGCCTCATTTCTACACATGTGGCCCTATTAGGCCAGAGGAAACTAATAAACTGCACAGCAGGGCAGTACTTGTAAATACGTGTAATATCTTGCTGCAGAGTTTTTTACTCCTCAGTACTGCATGTAGCCCCACACTGGAGCACCCTCATGCCCTAGCCAGCCCCTCTGCTGCACGCTGAGCTGGGTCAGATCAGCCCCAGGTTGACAGGCTGATCTCTGGGGCCCTCTGCCAGCCAGGGATGCTGCAACCTGGCTCAATGTGCTGCCGTCCCAGGCGCATATGTAAACGCAGCCCCTAGGAGCTATAAACTCTGACACGATATGCGCCAGAGTTTATTACTGCATGTTAATAGCACATATAGATACACACATGAATATGAACAAATTTAGGTTGGGAATTACAAGTTCTGTAGCTATCAGAGCACTGAAGTTTTGGAATGGTCTTTTGAGCCAAACTGTGGGGACAAAGAACCAAAACAGCTTGAAGACTGAACTCAATAAGTTTATGAAAGTTTAACCGGACAAGTAGTTCTTGATGCAGTAATTAGTGTGTGGGATATACAGAATCAAGGTTTTGCAATCCTACTACGGGGCTTTAGTGATAACTGTCTTATAGTGTAGTAGGTGTCTGACAGTCCCAGACTTCCAAGCTTTTGGTGGTTGCCTAGAGGAGCAAGGGAAACAAAATTTCCCCTCAGGAATGATACTGGCTTTTGGTTTGAAATTTTGTGGGTTTTTGTTTTGCTTTCCTCTGAAGTTTTGGGGCGTTGGCACAGGTAAAGCCGGGGATTTTTAATGGGGGGTTCTCCTGCTCCTGTCAGTTTTTTGGACAGGTCAGAGGTTTCTGGTTAGGGTGCCTTGCTTTTTCCCTTTGGGCCAAACTGACTACCAAATTTAGGATTCAGAACCAAATTTTTCCTTGAGGTCAGGATTGAAAGAATGCTGGGGTCTATAGCAGTGGGGGGCCAACCTTTTTGGCAAGCATACTACAAATTAAGCCCTGCATGCCCTCCCTGAGTGCAACTCTGACCCCCTTCTCCAATCTTCTGCTTGGCTTTCTGTTCCCTGCCTGATCTGATGTTTGTCTTTCTGCTCCCTACACCCCCTCCTGATCTGTTGTGCCACACACACAGCCTGCCTGTGCCCCTCGTTGTCCCTCCTCCCCACCTCTACAGTGCAATGTGACCATTTTCCTATGATCCTCTGAGCATTTATGAACTAAATATTCCTCTATTGTTGCAATAGCAGAATACTGGCAATATCTTCATCTCCCATGCTTTTACCTATGGCATTTTATAAGGTGTTTGTGTTTATGGTTTTGTGCCTTATAGTTGTCTTGCATGAGGGTTTAAAGGGACAATTTTTGGAAAAATCTTGGGCAATTTGTTGCCTGTGAAAGAAGGGACTGGACTTTACATAGGAAGCAATTTTTAAAGAGCTACAAATTCTGCAATAGCAGCAGCATTTGGTTTCCCTATGGAGACAAACCCCTTTATGAGCCATCCAGAGTAGCTCTCCTGCTTAAACTGAATTGACAAACCAAACATCAGACCGACTTTTAGGATGGTTTTTTTGAGAGGAATTCAGGGAAAATGCTCAGCAAATCATACTTAAGAATTGCTGCAGAACCCTCCAGAAACCTTAGAGGCTCTGTAAATGAGAAAGCATTGTCTTGTGTTTAAAAAAGCTATTGCTATTAAAGCAGTCACTTCTTCTATGACTCCACTTGCTCTGCAGGCAGTAGTTTGAGGCCCTCTAGTGATTTAATACCAATTTGCTATTGCAAAAAAAGGATTTAAATTGCTAAGTGGGTGTTTTCACTAGAAAATGAGAAATGAAAGTGTCTGGTCTAGGTTTAAAGTAATAAAAAATCCAAGAATAAGAAAATAAGTGTAACAACAATAATAATGGGTTTCAAATCATGCTTAAAAAGAAAGTAAGCAAACATGATGAAATCATGTTTCATCACGTTTCCTTTCATCTACTGCATTTTCATCCTTGTGCTATGATTTATTTTTAAAAGTGGAAAGAAATGTTTAGCTGAATACACCAAACTTAAGTTTAAATAATTTTTTAAAATACATTCTTATAGGGAGGAAAAACATATCAGTCTCTCTTTCCCAATAATAAGTCACTTTGGGGAGGTTAGATCAAGTTAAAAATGGCCACCCAATCTAAGGTAAGTCAGGGTGGGGAGGTAGTGGGGGCCTTGGGAAGTTTGGGGGGCAAGCACGCTTGGGGGAGATAGGGGGTACAAGCAGGGTCCACAGGGGAGATCAGAGGGATCGGGGGGGCAGATGGGGTCTGTGAAGGGCATTAGGGGGATTGGATAGGGAAGCAGCATTCATGGAGGATCAGGGGGGCTAGTGGGGTCTGCAGAGATGGGGATCAGGAGAGTTTGGCATGATTGGGGGGTTGAGTGGGGTCTGTGGGGGGTTGCTGGGGTCCAGGAGAGCTTGGCTAGTGGGGTTTGCAAGGGGATTTGGGGAGGGGGCTCTCTGTCCCATCTTCCCCCCCTCCCTCCAGGACCAGGGGCTATTTTTAACTCCTCAACCCTCCACACCTCCAGACAAACGATGCCCCCCCCACAAACTTACATCTCCCACCTGATGCCCCACCCCCAACTTCTATCAGCTCTTGACACCAGGAATGACTTGTGGATGGGGGTTTGGTGGGCTTGGTAGGGTGGGTTGTCCATATAGGAAAGGGGCAAGGGGCTGGTGGGTTAAAAATAGCCTGGTGCTGGGGGTGGAGGGAGGCCAGGTAGGAAAAGCACCTGGCATTGCACTGGGAAACGTACAGAAGTTCAGTTAGATCCGTCTCACCAGACCCTATCTAAATCAGACTACTTTGGAGGTAGGTTGCGTCAGCCAATTTTAGACGGCTCGAACCTTCCTGAACTTCTGTACAGTTCACGCTTGGCTCCCTAGTTAGCCAGTCTAAGTGTAAGGTCTGGACCTGGACAAACTAAGATAGGGTGGCCATTTTTTACACCTGGGGTATCAGGTGTTAACCTGGTACTAATTACAAATGCTACGCTAGGGGATGGTCTGGCATGTTGCATGAGTTTGAAAAACAGAAAGCTAGAAAGTCAGCAGGGAACAAGAGGAGCAGGGGGACAGAATTTCTGAGGACATAGGACTTGCTGTAGAGTCTGGCCTGAAAACCGGGCAAGTAAGCTGCTGTCTGTTTTTTGTTTCTGTGTTCAAGGAAACAGGCCATTGTATGCATGCTTTGGAAATCAATAGGATTGCGTGAAAAAAATACCCAACTTGTATAATTAATTTCTCCTCTGGAGGAACATAACCAAATGCAGCTCCAAATATTGACTAATTACTTGAGCATAAGGAGTAAAAATAGGACACAACATAAATACATACTGACCTTAACCAAGTTTATTGAAATACAATTTTATAAAGGGGCTGCAGCATTTAAAGACAGCTTTCCTGATTTATGCTTCTCTCTCCTAAGTGCATAATTTAACATAATCACACAGCTGCATATTTCATCACGTGTACCTAAAAAACAGGGAGAAAACCACCTTTTGTCACTTTCTCCATGCAAAAATGCAGAGGTATCTCAGGCAGGGTGCCTCACAACCTGATGTTCCTGAATAAGTGTGGGGGCTGGAGATTGATTGTAGCTGTGATAGGACAGGAAATTCGATACAAGCAAGGGTGGGGTTTTGTTTGGTGATATCTTTTATTGGACCAACTATATCATTGGGAGAGATATTAGGGAATTTTTTTAAGCACAAAAGTGCCCCTTCTCAGGGCTAAGAGAGGCACTTTGTGCTCAAAAGTTTGTCTAACATCTCTGCCAACTATACAGTTGGCCCAATAAAAGATATCACCCTCTTGCTTCCCAAATGAATGGCCATTTTTGAAAATATGACATCTAACTTACTGGCTCTTTTGGGCCCAATCTGATGTTGTTTCAACATTTTTTGTAGAAGCAGAATTGAGCCTTTAATCTCTCTCTCTGTAAATGTGCCTACCCACACAGGTTTTGTTAATTAATGAGTTACTTAATATTTGCCTCATACTTTGAAAATAGAGAGTCTGAAGTACCATAGCTGTATTGCAGTGATTTAACTCTTACTGAAAGCATTCAAAGATTCCCACTGAATTCAGTGGGAACTGAGTGAAGTCTGCAGAGCTCATTTTCTCTTATGCTCAGCCTTGGATATTTGCTTTATTGGAATCTGCTTTATTGACCGAGGACACGCTGCCCAGAGAGCCCATTCATTACCCTCCTCTCCCCTCCCCTCTCTCTGCTCCATGCTGTAGTGGCTTTTTGTTTTATGGCTTTTTATATTATTATTGCTATTTTCAGTGTTTGATAAAGGAGTCATTGCTGTAACAGCCAGGTGCTCATTTTCAGAGTTTGGTCACATTATCCTCATATAACTAGACTAGGAGAAAAATAAATGAAGAATAAACCAGATAAATAGGCTCTACATGATGCCCCAGAGTTACTTATCCTTCAGATCTGGTGAAGGGTTCATGATCTTTTCACACTTATCGCAAATCATTGCTACTTACAGATAGCAGTACATGCACTATTTATTTCCAGCAGGAACGTCACCGGACTAGAGTGGATGTGGCCAAAGTTCTATGCATCTAGCAGAGAAGCAGTCCCATCATATTCCTCTGCCTCATTCGGGAGGACCCTATGGAGTAATTAAACCACATCCTGTTGGCATCAATGTGGGGCTACTACCAGCTGAACCACAGAAATAAAGCTAGGCTCCAGGTAACAAAGAGGGGTTATTTTTTATGCCAGTGGTCCACCAGGTGTCACCAGATGGCAATTTGTGATCAAATGGAATTCAGGTACACAATGCAGGGGAGAGTGCAGTGAGGCTCAACCTTTTTAGATTGGAGGCACCCCTAGATAGTGTCAAGTCATCCCTTGGAAGAAGGGTTTTTGAACCCGAAAGCTTGCTTAATAACTATTCTCCAACTATTCAGGTTGGTCTAATAAAAGATATCAAATTCACCCAAGGAACCTTGTCTGCCTATGTCCTTAGACCAACACGGCTACAACCTAAACCCCTGCAGCTCTTGATTTTCACTCTTTTTTAATACAGAAAAAGAACAGATTTTCTGTTGCAAAGAACTCAGAAAGATGACAACTTTTCTGTTTGAAATTTCTGGCTGCAAATCACTGGGATAGTGTGTGGACAGGGAGACCATGCAAGCTATACATTCCCTGTGCCTAACTACTGCTGAACTTTCTTAGTGTAAGTTCCTACTGGACTACAGCTGTGTTGACAGCAGCACCGTTTTTTCCTTTCCTTTAGGATTTGATGGGGACACCTAGCCTAAGGTCCTCACAGTTAAGGCTGGCTTTGCCTGTAACAGGTAGCTCCACTCAAGCTAGTGTAGTGAGAACAAGTACACTGTGAAACAACAGCAAGCCCTGAGTGATTCAATTAGTGGAATAGAGTGGTTTAATTAGCAGGTGAGATGTTATAACCTAGAGAACATCTGCATTACCAGATAGACACCTGTTTGCAGTCTTGCCCACCCTACTATCATTCACACTGAAAATTGCTGCACTTGTTTCCTGCAGGGCCTGCTCAGCTCCCAGTTGGGTAACCACTTCAGTTGCTATTCTGCACAATCAGTTTGAAGCATGGCTGCAATGTAACCATGAGTTATAGGAGTCCAATAAAGCTGTCCTCCTCTGGTATTCCCACAGTTCTCTGCTCGTAGGTCTTCTGGACTGCTGTGCTCCTCCCTGCCCTGTCCACTGTTCAGCAGAAGGTATATGTTACTTTATAACTTTCTGCTTACTCTTTAGCTCATAGATGATGCGTAGGGAGGGAGGTGGGGGGCATGTGCCCCCCCTGAAACTGGTCACTGCCAAAGCTGCCACCCGCTTCTGCGGGCAGTCACCACCTCCCCCCCACTTACTTTTGACATAGCCACCGGCATCTGTGGGTAGTCCCCGCCTGCCACTCGCCACCCCTCCTCCCTGCCGCTGACACCACTGCTGGTGGCTACGACTGGTCCCCGCTCACCATTGACACTTACAAATGATGCCTCCTCCTCCCCCCCACCCCGCCTCCCGGTCTCGGGAGGCATCAGTTGTTCATGCGTTAGCCTTTTATTTTCCTCACAGGCTGTTCAGACTGCCAGCACAGAGTACACAGAAGAGTACACATGCATTTTGGTGAATGTATTGAGGAATCTCTCATGCACCAGGATATCAACTAATATATCAGAAAAATTTGCCACCACAGTGCAGTTTGGAGCTGTAGCTGGGCATTCACCAGACAAAGTGGCAGTGAGAGGAGGGTATCAAGCACCCCAAGCAGAGGTACTGAAAGGCAAAGGATGGAAACCAGAGGTTAGGTGATGTCAGTGCTACACAGAGCTTAATGAGATACTTGCCAGTACTCCAAGCACTGACCCCACTGCCTTTCCCAATCCCTTTCCTCCATAGGTGACCTTCTGTGTTGAGAGAAAGAGGGAGAGGAGGTCTTGCAGAACAGTTTCCAGGATGGTGTCTCAGCTCACAGTTAACCCTGAGCAGCTGTACCCCTGGATATCCTGGGAGGATTCCCTGAAGGCCTTTTGAGTGATGAAGTCACAGACACATACAGTGGGGAAAGCAGATAGTGGGGAAAACAGGCAGTGTGTGGAGTGGGTTGGATGCATGCCACCCACTCTAGCTCAGGTCCCAGGGCAGCAGAGCATCCATTGCATACAGCACAGCCCCAGAGTGGCCATGTGAGTATGCTGCCCATGATGGCACACCACAGCCACATGGCAGCAGTGGCTCCAGGCTATGCACCATAGTCCCATAGCAGCGGTAGCACTGGGCCGTGCACTACAGCCCTGGCTGCAGGTGGCACCCACTCCAGCCGCTCCAGGACACATGCTGGATCCAGATGCGGGGCCAGTCTGTGGGTCCAATCTGGCCTGTAGAGCAGCCCTGCACCACCCATCTGACCTACAGGACTGGATGAGTTTGATACCTTTGTACTAAGGGAACATTAGAAAGAAGCATGGGGGAAGGTCTAGATATGTGGCCAATGAATTCACTGTTAGGGAAGATTTGGATCTCCTGTAGGTATGACTGACTTGGAGAAAGGACAAAAGCCACACAGCAGCTCACTTTCCCATCTCCTGCTTCACCCCAATGCCTACTTCATGCCACATGCATTCAAAGAGGATGGCAAATAGGAAAACCAGACTGCACTTACACAAGCCATACACTGTTTGTGTCTCTCTCATTTTATCCAGTTAACTGCTTATTTAGCCACATGTCTCCCAGGAGTTGTTACAGAAGACTAAAGGGCTAAGTACAGACAGTCAAAAAGCCTAAGGCTGAATTGATTCAATCTTCTCAGGTTAGTCTAAGCTACATAGATTGAACCAATATGTAAGTGAACAGACATTTATTTACTTTTGATTCCTGAAATGCAGCCACATGCCTGTAGTGGCCCAGGCCAGAAGCTGGGGGACGCTAGAGCAGTGCTTCTCAAACTCTCTGATGTGGCAGACTGGCAATTTTTTTTCCAGTGGGCCAGGGACCGGTGCCCAGTTAAGCCGCTGGCAGCAACTGCATGTAACAGCGCTACACAAATGCGCGACTGGCTGTTTCTTTCTCTTTCCTCACCTCACACAACGTGACGTCACCTGGAGCGTTGGAACGTACGAACTGTGGCACTATGACATATCAATGTTATGCTTCTGAAAATATATTTCTTTCTTTCCTGGCAACTCACTGTGGACCAGCGACCGGCAGCTCGTGGACTGGCACCGGTCCGTGGACCACCACTTTGAGAAGCACTGCACTAGAGTACATCTCTTTGCTCGCCTAGAGCAGACAGCTTGGGCCAAGACTATCCCATCCACCCTGTGAGGGGTGGTTTGCAGGAGAGGTGCAAAGCATCCTGGGACTGAGGGACTGTGAATTAACTTGAATCTGAAGGGGATCTGGGACAGAAGTACAATAAATCGATTTAACCTAAAATAGCCAAGTCTGATACTATATCCATTCAGGTTTATCTTAAACCAGTTTCAGCCATTTTGAAAGTGGTTTATGTGTACTAAACTTCTGTTGATTTGAACTGGTTTCTGATTACTGATACTGGTTTATGTGTAATTTCTGTCCCTAGCCAAGATGTTTTTCTCTAATGCCCTGTCATCATTTGTAAAAGCACAGAGTTCATGGATTACAGTTAAGAAAAGCTCATGTAAATATGGAAATGGGTCTTTGTCTGTGAACTCAGTGGCCCTTCAAAGGTTTATCAAAGTCACCAAAAATCAGCTCTGTCCTTAAAAATCCTTTTCCATGAAAGCTGTCCAGGGGGGTGAGAGAAGCACTGTTTTTTGGCAGAAAGTACTGTTGAACCTTCACAGTTTCTGCAGAGATAAATCACTGAAGCTATTGATAGCCAAGAGCAAAGTCCATTTGGTTCTTGTGTTCCCTCTCCTGTGGTGGTTGGGACAGAGGGGAGCTATGATTCAAACACTGCTTACTTCAGCAGCTTGTCATCATCCCTCTGGACCTTTCCACACTCCTAGGAAATGATGGTTGCAAATGTGTTATGTATCAAGAACTCTAGCCATTCAGGTAATAGGTACAGCAACCTTCGCTAGTCCTCTTCTGTGACTAATTAGACCCCTTCAATCACTGATAAGTTGAGCAGTCACCAAGTTCCAGAAAAAGCTCCACTGCATGGGCTGAGCGCGCCCATCCTAGCCACCCCTCTCTTCCATTCAGGGAAGTTCAAAACATTCAGTCTTCACTGGGTTCCCAGCCTAAAAAAAAATAAAAATCAAGGAGCACAGGCTGGTAAAAGAGGCTCTAAATCTACCCATGTCTCTCAATACTGTGCCTTGGAAAGGCAAATTGATGTCCCTTTTGATTACAGAATATTTTAAATATCTTTTTAGAACAAGATTAAAATAAACCATAATGTGATGAGTTATTGCTTTGCTTATGTTTCATGCCCTACCTCCAAACAGCAAAGAATGCTATAACCCAAGAGATAGAAGTGGGCTATGTATGATTTTTTTACATTTCTAGGAGGAAAAAAAAAGAAGCACGGGCTCTTTCTCTTTCTTTGCAGGCATTTTGAGATATGAAGGGCCATGCACACGTTCCATCTGGGACCCTGAGAACATGCGTATTGCTGCAGAGGACAAAAAGAAAGTACATGGTGATGTATTTACTAGGGAGATGGCAAAAGGAGGCACTGAATTTATGGACCTACTGCATGCGCAGGATAAAAGTGGGCACCCAAACTTGGAGAGGTTCCTGGAACAAGAGACTGTGGCAAGACAATGGGACCAGGAACTCTTGAGTACCTGCTTGGGATGGAACATACAAGGCCCCGGCATAGTTGCACACTTCTGTGTTGGCTTTTGAGCAGGGACATGGGATGTGCTCTTTACAGACAGGCAAAGGTCTGTGTCATGTCAGTGAGGGTCCCTAAGCCGGGCCAGCATTTCTGTTCTGTGTCAAGTTAGAAGTTTTCAGAAAATGTGTTGCCCTGAATGACAAGTCTGCCTCAGAGTGACAGCCCTCCAAGCCCATCTCAGCACCTCTGGCTTCACTATAGCAAGTCTGGAACATGAGAGTATTGGCTAAGAACAGGCTCGGAACCAGGAGCCTAGAGCCCTGGCTCAAGTCAAGGTCTAGTTCTCCATCCTAAAGGAACACACCTGTTCAGCAGCAGCCCCAAGCTCACCCATCCAAGTGCCAGGATTTCAACTGGCATCCAGTACCAGGAGTCTAAGCTGGTCTTTCTTTCATGTCAGTGCAGGATACTTATCTTTGGGCTGCTACCAGCTCATGCTATATCAGTTGCCTCTAATGTTTCTGCAACAGAGAAATCTGCAGTGCTGTGGATCTCACAGTACCATCTAGGAATATCTCCATGGAGCCATAAATCACCTGAAATCTAATGCTGAACTGGACAGTCAAAATAACATTAAATAATTCTGCCTTTTGTGGTTAGGAGCAAATATGGAATCATGAGTAAGCTGGGCTTCCAGATTCAGAGCCATATCAGGGAGCCTAGTAACCCAAAGAGTCCCCAGAGATTTCCAAGCACCCTGCTGCAGAGCCAGAAGCCTCACCCCTGAGAGCTCTTGAATCCCTGGGGTCCTTGGCTCTGGACAGTACAAACACACTGGGGCTGCCTGGGAGCTATGGGAACTCCAAGTCTGCCAGGCAAACTGGCAGGGAACCAGCCAGGAGATGGAAACCTGCCTGTTTCATTGGAAGTTCATGGAAACAAAAAGCTTTGTGTGAAACGTTTTGGTTTTGAAAAATCAGCATTTTCCAGTGACAACCTGCTTTGTTGGACAGTTGTCAACCTGTTCTGCTTATGATGCCCAGTCTGCATCTAGCCACAGAAGGTAAAACTATTTCATGTTTTTAAAAATACCCAGTTCATGCAGCTGGGCTCTCTGTTGCAGAAACATTAGAGGTAACTGATATAGTAGGAGATGCTAGCAGCTCAGGGATAGATTTCTGCACCCACATTAAAGAGAGGGAGGCCAGCTTTCAGTCTCACTTCTCGATGACTCCTGGTGTTGGAATCCTGGCACCAGTCCCATCTTGTTCCTTGGATAGGCATGCCTGAGATTTCTAGGCAGCGCAACTGTTCTGCAGCGGGTGAAGGGGTGAGCTCTCCATGTCTCAGGAATGCTCTCTATTGGCTAGTACAGTAGCAGGGTTGGCAAGCTCCAAATAGTCTTGTCCAGTTTCCTTCAGACGGAGCATATGGCCACAATGTGGGGTAATAAATTATGGCAATGTTGTTAGGCTCCTAAGATAGCCAAGGAGACAGCATAATTTCAGCATCATTGGGTTTCTCTTTGAGATTTCAGTTTGGGTGTGTTGCAGTTCATTTTTTTTATGAATTGTGAGGGATAATAGTGATCATATAGACAGAACAATCAGAAGAGAATTGCCTGAAATAATTCTTTTAGCAAGATTCCACTTTATTGGGACAATCTTAAATACTGAAATTAGCAGAGTCAGGTTCTAAAAAGAGCTCTACTTCCATTGCGAGGCACTGAAGTTAGGGGCTAGATATTCAGAAGAGACCAGCGCACTGGTTACTGTCTTTGAAGATCTGCCAGGGAAAATGCTGGCCCAAATAAGTTCTTTTGCAAATCTGGGTTGGTGATGCGTGGTGGAAATACCTTACCTTGATAGTAAGGTAGTGTCAGAGTGGTGTTGTAGCCATGATAATCCAGATTTTATGTGAGGGGCAAGGATTTATTAGGGTAATATATTTTATTGCACCAATGCAGTTAAGATGGAATTAGACTAGCTTTTGAATGGAAGACCTGAAGAAGAATATCTTGCATTCAAAAACTTATTCAACTCGATCCAACTACATAGTTGGTCCAATAAAATATATCACCCTAAGAAATCCTTGCTTCTCACTTTATGATATTATGGAATTCATTGCTTTAAAAAAATTATTAACCAAACTTAGCAGAGAATTTGACTCAATTGTGGTAAAAAGATACAAATCCTTTCTCAGCTCCAGGGTTATTACAGCAGCAGCTAATTTAGATACTGGTGTAGTGACCCCAGTGGTTAGAAGGTTTTATTCAAACATGTATGATGATGCATGATACCTGCAACTTCCTCTCTGCTTGGAGACCCTTTATGCAGGCAGAGCAGATCTAAATGTAAAAGTCTGAGGAGGTGCAAGTTCATGGATTGGGCCCATGCTGCAATACCCACATTCAGTTGAAAGAACTGAAGGATGCTTTGGTCCAGCAAACATCCTTGGACCCTGTCAAAGGAGCAGATCAGAGCTGGCATATGGCTAATACAATGTGATTTTTTTTTAATAGAGAGCAGTTTTTAGGGTCCAATTTGTACTATCTGACTTGGGCAAAACTCCCAGAAAAATACAATTTAAGTGTTATTACTGACCCACTTCAGAAATAGGGCTCTATGGTCCTACCTATGTTGGGGTGCAGAGGAGAAGAGATGAGGCAAAAGGGCCCTAAAAAAAAGGCAGAAATGGTAGGGGTGGCTCTGCAGCTTGCTTCCCCTTCCCAGGAGTCAGCAGTGGTTCCTTCAAGGCTATGTTGTGAAGTCAGCACCCAGTGGCTCAGGATGCAGAGGGATGTCAGGGTGGGTGGGAGAAAGGAAATGGGGGAAATACTGCTGGTGCTTTGCATTATCATCAGGGTGGAGGTTTTAGGCTCAGTGAGAAGCCAATAGTCTCATGGCTCCTTTAAGCAGGAGTATCTAGGACACAACCGGTAACTAGAACTAAGGTGGTTTACTTCTGCAAAGCCTCTTTCCATTTGAAGGAACAGCAATTTATTTTTCCAGTTCCCCACCCAAAGGATTATTGTCCCATTCTATGGAACTCCTGTTTACACACACAACACTTCACTCTGAGTGCCCCTACTGTCTTTCTGAAGTTATTCTGGATTCACTGAAGTGTGAGTAAAAGCAAAACATAGCCCAGTATGTGCAATCTCTATTCAATGGTCATAGCATGCCCATGCTAATCATCCCTATAAGTACTTAGCAGAAGAAAAAATCTGAGCACTTTGCAAATTTTAGACCCTACTGCACCTTAGAATGTGTCATGTGAGATTTAGGAGATTTCAAATGTCGCCAGAACCACGAGGTTTCTTGGCAGCCTTGACAGAAAGTATTGTTACATTACTGGCCAGTGTAAAGTGTAGCCAGTTCATGTTACTGTATACATGGAGATGTAGGCTTGAATGAAATATATCTGACCAAGTGATTGGCCTCAGGCTGCATGAGCCTCCTGTACTTTTCACGAGTCAGCACTGTACTGCCCCTGGGAATGACAGTGTAAAATGTCACAGATCATGATCCCTAAATCTCTCCTCTTCATGGAACACACTTGAACTGTGGCACTTCCCCATAATAGAAGCGAGGCCTCCAAAATTAAAACAAATATATACCCGTATGTTAGGACTAATGCTTAGATCAGTGACTCTCAGGCAGGGTGCTATGGCACCCTGGGGTGCCTTGAGAGGCTTTCAAGGGTGCTGCAGAGTGCCATGCACTGTTATCACTGTTCAGTGTGGAAACATGATTCACAAGATACACCCAGAGATTTCAAATAGGAATCCACAGTGTTATTCTGATCTGTTGTGGTCTTTCTGAGTTCTTTGCAACAAAAGAATTGCTCTATTATTTTTTTTGTAATAAAAAAAACAAGCAAAAACTAAGAGCTGGCATTTTCTGAGGGGTGCCTTGGGTCTAAGCAGGGGGGTCCCAAGTCTAAAAAGGTTGAGAATCACTGGTTTATAGGTATGTATATAATGGCTAGCTGAGCATTTGGCTAAAATGTAGAGTCCTCTGGGTATGTCCTTTCAGGAAGAGAAATTGATGATGGAATCAGTTATTTCTTTGATGCAAATCTGGCTTGTTTGCAAAGGACATACAAAGTCCTATTTCTGTGAAGACAAGTGGAATCAAGCAGAAGGATGTAGTTTTATTTGCTCACAGTTCCAAGCCTCCTTCAATCAGTCTTTAAGCCCAAAGCTTTTCTCTTAGCTTTTTCTCAAGGTCATTACTAATGTTTCTGTCTCTATGTCTTGTGCTTCCTTGTAGCCCTCTCTGTCTTTTTCTCTGGCCCTTCTCCTGCTTCTCTCTGCTACCAGTAAATCTATCCTGAATACCTCATTCACATTTCTGAGCAGCCTCATATGTGCCTTGCTTTGGGTGCTGGCTTGTAACTGTGTTTTCATTGGTGTCCCCTATTTTTTCAAATGTTTGGTCCCGTAAAGGAATTTTGTGACTTCTTACATCTATTTTTTCATGTTTTTCTACATGAAATGTAGCAGTAAATCAGAATGTTGTAATTCACTGATATACTGGCATGATAGACTTGTCCCCAATTGTATTATATTATACAATTATTGTTTAACATCTTTATATGATTAGGGGCAATTCCATTATGCCAGCACACCAATGAGTTATGAAAAGTCTGAGAATAGGAAAGGAGCTTCCCTTCTTCAGGTGGCTTAAAAATAAAAAGTAATGAAATAAAAAAAAAGAATTACTTTTCTATTATAAAATGAAACCCCCCCTGTAGCTGAATTAATCAAGTACTTGATACCCCCTTAATGAAGCTCCACTGCTTTGGTGTACTCTTCCCATAGAAAGCAGCCTCTCAGAGGGAAACAGCAAATTTAGCTCTCCAAGCACTCATTAAAGAGACTGCACAGGTTCATCTGCTGTCAGAACCAACCATATTGATCTTTCACCAGCCACAAATGCTAGAAATACGTAAAAGCCAGTACTCAGCAGACAAGATAAAAATAATTTGCTGTTTTTAATGGATTTTTCTGGGTGAATCTAGGTCAGAAGAGGAAGGATTACCTATTACCTTAATCCAGAAAACCTAGTATGGACAAGGGTCTACTTTTGACTGTCCTTTTTTTTTTTTTACTGAACCAGTGAAGGATGGTTGTTTTATGCTTTGGAATTCAAAGCCCAAGGAATTACTTAGAGTAGGAAATCAATTTACTGTTAGTCAATGAAAGCAATCATCTCTCATGAAATACTTCATTGGCTCAGGTGAGGTTGTGACACTCTCCTAATGCAAGTTTGAGAAATATTTGGCCTTCTCATTATGCACTGGTTTGCTCTGAAAAATTATGGTTGTGTTTTCACATCTGACCTCTAAATCAGCAAGTTTGAAAATGTATTTTCTCAAAAGGAAATGCCTTGCTGGACTTGGTCCTTGCCACAGGTGATGACCTGGTGAGGGATCTATGGGTGGTCGACTACCTAGGTGTTAGTGACCATCGTCTGCTGGAATTTACTATCTGGTGCAGGGTGGTGAAAGCAAGTAGTAAGGCAAAAGTCCTTGACTTCAGGAGGGCTGACTTCAATGAGCTAGGGGGATTAGTAAGAGAACATTGGGGACTTGGAGTCTCAACGAGATGGGTGTCCAGGATGGGTGGTTGTTCCTTAAGGGGACGATCCTCCGAGCTCAGAGGGAGTCAGTCCCAACGCAAACCAAACGAGGCAAGAGTGCTAAAAAGTCCCCTTGGCTCAGTAAAGGCATCCAGGAGGGCCTGGGGGCCAAAAAGGTGGCATACAATCAGTGGAAGCAAGGGGCTATCACTAAGGAGGATTACACCTCCACTGCTCGTGATTGCAGGGAGGTGGTTAGGAAGGCCAAGGCAGAGACAGAACTAGGGCTGGTGACCAGAATTAAGGATAACAAAAAGTCCTTTTTCAAATACATAGGGAGTAAGAAGAAGGCACCAGTGAACATGGGGCCCCTACAGGACAGGCTTTGCAACCTGGTGATTGCAACAAAGGAAAAAGCTGATCTCTTCAATGAGTTCTTTGCCTCCATATTTCTGAGCAGGGACCGGGACCTTCCCCCCACTAGAATTATGGACAGGCTCAGGGGACATGATGCCATGCCTAGGGTCAGGGACGATCTAATTAGGAACTTCTGGAGGGGCTGGACGTGTATAAATCAGCAGAAATTATGAAACTATGAAACTATAAGCAGACAAAGAAGGGAAGAATATTTTTTCATTGCTAACTCTTCAAATTCAATATGAGATCTAAGCAGCATGCTAAGCTCTTTCATCTTGCTCTGTTCTTCATTATTGGTATCTCTGCCAACCCATATGCCAACTTGTGGTCTGTACAGGTTCATGTGGTTGGGATTTAGCACACTGTTCCATTCACAGGGTATTAGAAGGAATTAAATGCTCTCCTACCTGTGCTGGTGCAGCAGGGCTAACTAAAGTAAAAAGCTGTGAAATATGAATATATGTATGAAGAAAAGTGTCTCATTTTCACACTTATCTTGAATAAAGTAGCATTTTAAATTGTTCAACAAAAATATTATCCACAATCTTTGTGAATGCAAAAAAGTTAATTTAAATGTCTAAATTAAGGTATTAGTTGAAACTAAACACTTGATACCAAATTCTTTTAATTTTGTAGCACAGCAAAAATACTGGGAAGACTCAAGCTTTTCCTTACCCCTTTGCATCCTCAGGCATGTTGTCAAGCTGCATTATAGTGGTAAATGCCTGTGACAGCTGATGACTGGAGGTGATGTGGGCCATAAAAATATATAAATAGATAGATAGATATTCTAAATAACTAATCAAATATTCCTTTTACGACTTATGTTTCCCTAACAGGTATATGTTTTGAGGGAATTCACTGACTCCAGAGAGAAATAAATGATCTGAAGAGATGGTTAATACTTAGAGCATCACTTATATTCCTTCTTGCTGTGAAGGGGGTAGCACCTCTATAAGTAACTACAACCTTTTTGTTTTGAAGGAATAATTCTAAAGCTTCTATTAGTTACAATTTCAGAACCTCATTTTTCTCACTGACTGAAGTCAGGAGGCTTAGAATATGGCTTCAGTCAAATGCTCTAATTGCCTTGCTTAAATTACTGAGGAAAGATGGTTCAATGGCATCACAAATTTTGTTTCATTCACAAGAAGTGGATGGAGTATTGTGACAAATATAGGGTCCCATCAAAAGGATTTCTGGGTCTGTGTGTGTAGGATATCACTAACACTGACAGAAGGGCTTCCTATCATACACTGGAAAATGAAAACAAGATGAGACCAGGTTGGGTTTGCATTGGAAAATCTAGGTCAGATTTTTTTTCACACTCTCCTATGATCTTTGCAACAAATCCCTCTAGCTACTGGCTCCTGCTTTCTGTCAGATTTTTATCCACGTTATGCTTTAAGGCTATCTGTAAGTTATAACACTACCAGAAAGTGCAAAATAAGGAGAATTTTCACACACACTTATTGATTCTTTGCCAATTTGCGACATACATTGACTAGGATAGTGCTAGGACATCTTGCTGCTTTCCACTTCAGTGTGCAAAATAAGCACTGAAAACATTTTTTGTCAAGTAAATGGCAATTAAATTGGGTCAATGCCCTGCTCTATTTTATAGGTTGCAAAAGCCATAGCATTAGTAACAGCAGCAAGACTCACAGCATGGTCTTGTTCCCAAGCCAGTGCACCTACCTCTTGGCTGATGGATACTTTAATGGGGGAAAACAACAGCTACATGACAATCCATTGTGCCTTTGTCCTGTCTTGTTCAAAAGCTCAGTTCTGCACGATGTCTAGAGAGAAATGCAGGGGAACATGTGAAGTGGCAAGAGAATGTTCAAGGATTTCAGTAACAAGCTCTAATAAAGTGAATATAGTCAGGGAACAGCCAGGTTTGACAGCTTACAAATTTGTAGGTCGCACTGGGTTCTTCCCCCCCCGCCCCCCAGGAATGGCAAAAGATACCTCTGTGATCACAGGACTATCTCTTGCCAAACCTCAAATTTTTGCTATGAACCAAGTGTTACAGAGGCTCTTTAAAGGCATTTTTTAAGGTTTAAAAATGCTTATAATAGGTAGCATTAAGGAATCTAAATATATAATTTATTACAATTCCTTTCTTCACAGAATAGCAGAAAATTTAGTGCAGTGATTCTCAGCCAGGGTCCCTTGAGATCCTTTCATTGTAGGGTGCCAAGTAATGTTACACTGTTAGATATGCAAACATGATTCAAATAGAAATTGCTAGTGTCAGAAATGTTCTGCCCTGTTGTGGTCTTTCTGAATTCTTCGTAACAGAAGAATTATTCTATTCTTTTTCTGTAGTCAAAAAACAAGCGAAACCTGAGAGGTGGCATTTTCCAAGGGAGGCTTGAAGTCTAACAAAGTTGAGAGCCACTGAGTTAAAGTGCAACAAATTAAACAAAACACAGTTTCAGAATAAAAAACAAAAGTAATGATTTGGGGCCCGAGCTAAAAACTCTTAAGCACAGGTAGAGTTTTATTACTTGCATGAGGAGTTTTGGTGGTGATTGTGTGATCAGACTTTGGAGAGCCTGATTCTTCATGGGAGTTACAGGGAGTTTTCCTCTTGACTTCTATCAGAGCAGGGGTGGGCTAGTCTTGTGTATATTCTTAATGGCAATGGATTTCCATGGTTGTTTCTGCAGTAGCTTACTACTCCAGGAGTGTGTGACTGAAGGAGACAATTGTAGCAAAAAAGCCAGAAAAGCAAATTGCAATTCAGAAGATCTGATCTAGAGTGTGGGAGGTGGGATGGAAAGAAGGCTTAACTTTTTAAGTCCTGGTAACAGTTGGAGATCATTATAAAGATATTATTAGTGTGTAATAGCACCCACAGAAAAGTAGAGCGCTGTGTTAGTCTGAAGTCAGGCAGAAGGCAGGGTGGCACTCAAAGACCATGGCACAAGCAGGGGTGGATCCAGGAGGGGTACAGTGGCACTGCCCTTTGATTCTTGCTCCACCCTAATTTTAAAAACAACTTCCTGGCAGTGGCAGTACCATTTCTATTCAGGAAGCAGCAAGGAACTCACTTGACTTTATGCCTCATCATGAAAAATGTGTGTTACATGCAATGATGCACCACACTATCTGCACTCCCCTTTTCAAAATGCTAGATTTGTGCATGATCACACCTTACATTTAAGAGGTGATTAAGGTATTAATTGCACCATAAATAATAACCTGCCCACATATTAAGACCAGTTTATGGTGTGATAATGTAGCAAATGAGACCCAAAGATATTCTACATATAATACATAATATCTTTGTGGCTCAGTTACATTGAAAGGTGGACACCGCCACGTGTCCTGGACACTGACCACCTGTGAGAAAACTAAGGGGCAGAGGGTTGTTAGGCCTCCTCAGACAGACGGGGCCTTTTGTGTGTTATCTCTGCTAGGGGTGGATTTTGGGGTCAGGGATATACATAGAGTACAGCCCTCCCTCATATACCCTATAAATACACCAAGGCTCCAATAAAGTTCAAAAGTATATTCTAAACTCAAGATCACAACAAAACAAGATTAACAGTAGGGAACATATATAATATCAAGCATGAACTATATACACTGGTTAACTGCCATACACCATAAGCAGACCTGCCAGGGGCAGCATCGGGACTGTCACAGGCTCACCGAGCTGGAGTGACAGTCAGGCCCTCAGTCTTTTCCCTCAGAGGATCTCAGACCAAGAGTGAGGGAAGGGTGATAATTACCAGACAAATGGATGATCGAGGTCCCGATCCAATAATGCTTTTACCAGGTAAGTATCCAATTATAATCCAATCCGATAGGTCACCCCTCTCTCTCACTGCTACAGTCACTGCTCATACGCCTCAGACACTCTGGTATAATCACCAGCCAAGTAAACCCGCACATCATTCAAACCTCAAGTACTCTCAAGCATCCATATTCCATTTGCGCACAGAATCACGCTTCGGGTTTCCTTAAATACTCACCAAAATCACACTGCGTGTCAGTCATTCTTCCCACCAATCACACTCATGTGCACACGACACCCTACGATGGTGCTCCCAGCACTCAGGTGCAGCACACGGCACTCGGCTGGACCACACAAGCACCTGCACGTGCTCCCCAGATGTAAGTGGGTCACTGACATCATCAAGGTAGAGAGTTTAGCTACCCCAGAACCTTCCCCACTCTAATCAGTGTGCGCAGGCTCAGGAGGGAGCTCATGTTATGGACCACATCCAATAACATCATGCCTTAAATTGAATGTGTGGCATGTGAGAACTGACCCATGACAGCTCCTGATGCTTGGCTGAGCATAGAGACCCAGCAGAGGGCAGCCCCAGTGTCTGGGACACAGCCATCCCCTATCCAATCAGCAGGATCAGGCTGGGGGCAGCATCAGGTCCTGGACCCAGAGTCCCCATCCAGTCCCTGGAGACAGGTAGTGGGAGGTACCATGAGCTTGACTTTAGGGAGCATCTTCCCCATCTCAAGCTCGCTGCTCCCTGGAACTTTAAACAGTGGGCTTGTGGCTGGCAGGCCCCACCCCGCAAACCCTCTTTTTCAAGTTCCCAGGGCACCCCTGGAAGCAGCAGCTGGGGAGCTGGGAGCTCTTGGCTCCTTAGCTGCAGGCACCACTTTATAGTGTGGGGCACATGGGCAGCTGGGGAGATGGGAGCTCTGAGCTGTCCAAGCCCTGCACCATGGGTCTCGGTGCACAGAGAGTTTTAAAGGGTGGCCCTGAAGCAGCTTCCCCACTGGGTTGTCAGATGCAGGGCCTCAGAGGCTTCCAACAGAGTTTAAAATCCCTTCCTTTCCCCATGCTTGGAGCCTCTGATGCTCTGCACCTAGCAATCCAGCCAGAGCGGTGAGGCATGGGGTTTTGACAGTCAGCTGATTGTTGGCCTGAACTGCTCCAGTCTTGAACTGATGGTCAGCCCAGGTCCCAGACTGCATTGGAGCTGGTTCAAGTGCCTGGTCAGCTGGATCCAGGACACTCAGCTGATTGTCAGCCTGGCCAACTGGCCAGCACTCCTGGGCTTCCTCTGCACTGGCTCCCCCTGAGGCTAGTCAGGCTTCCCCTGCACTGTCAAATAGCAGTGTTGGGATTTGGATCTGATCCCTGATCCCAATAGTTGGACTTCCTGTGATATGTGTGAGACAGGGCAGGAGGCACAGTTGTTGGGATTGGGGATCAGATCCCATTGTACCATTAAATGAATGTTGCCAGGGATTTTAGAGATTAACTGAGTGGGAGAGGCATGAGCTTTTGTAGGCAACGATCTGCTTTGTAGATGCTAGTATCCTCAGCATACACCTTCCAGCCAGGAAAGAAGGAGCGTCCTTCTCTTGGAGTGTTTAAAGCCTCCTTTGCTACTAAAAGTCTGCTTGGCACCTGCAAGGAACACACAAGTAAAAGGTGTCATTTTACCCCAAGTCTTGTAAAATTCAAAGATTCTGGAGTTGTTGCAGTCTGTTCAATGTCCACATACTTATGTGACTAAAACTGGCTTTATTTATACTTGCATCATTCATTGTATATATATGACAGCAGAAGAATAGTTATTGACTTTAAGAAATATTGGATAAAATTCCTGTGTTCTAATGGTGGTTTTCTCTCTTCAGAAACATATAACGAATGTAAGAAGTGATAAGCAAAGAAATACAAGAGTGACTGGTTTGGCTAGTAGCATTAAGTGGAAAAGCGAGACTCTTGAACTGACCTAGAAGCTAATGATATAAAAGTAAAGAACAGGGAGATATGAATGGAGTGAAATTTGGTAGATTACTGTAGATAATGTTGCAAATACTGAGGCAAAATTGCATGAACCAAAAAGAGCTCACTTTGCTACCTCTAATTATTCATTTGTATTTCCTAGTTGAGTAAGTCAGGTTTACTTTTGGGAGTAAATGCTATTCACGGAGAGCAAAGACTCCAAAGCTGAGCCCTAGGTATAACAATTAAAAGGTAAGGATTTCTGTTCTGGACAGACTTATTTGATACTTGGCTTTCATCCAAAAAGAAGTGGGGACAAGATGCAAGACTGTGAAATATATGACAGAGTATCACCACTACAGAGCGATACAGTAGACTGCAAACAAAATAAATGTCACTTGGCAGGGAAATTGTATGGAGAAAAGGATGCAGGATTCAAAGAGTGGTATAAAGTCTATCTCAGAGATACCATGAAAGATTGTTTGCAGACAGTAAGTCAGAAAATAAATTTTGGAGTGCAGAGTCAGAAAAACTGTGAATGCCAAGTTGATAAAGAATGATCCAAAGGTTCAAAACTAGCTGATAAGTCAAGGATAACAAAAGAAGAAGCAAGACCTTTGGATTGAACCACAAGCCAATCATTAATTCCCTTCTAAAAGGCTATCTGAGTAGAATGACCTGAGCAAAGACAGCAGAACCTAGCACTAAAAACTTAAGAACAAGCAGCATAAACCTTAGGTCCTAGAAAGACACCAGGTTAGAAGGAAACTGGTTGGTAACTTGGACCAAAAATTGCATCAAGAAAAGGATTTTGATTTTTTTGAACCAAGAGGGAGGAACAGCTTTTTGAAGTAAGAGAAGATGAAACTAGAGATAAGATTAGTGTTGATGAGTCATAATACAGACTTAGACAAGCTGATACAAATTCGTGGTTCGCATTTGGTGTGGAACAAGACAAAGCATATTCAGCAGCCTGTCAGTTAAAAATAATTCATTCTAGTCCAAAGAGTATTTCATCTTATTCTGCTGATGCCATGCTGAATGTCATTTGCCCTGGTCTGCCTTGTTCACTAAGCTCCCAACTCTGCATACTCTTGACTCGCGCATGTAACTAGGTCTGCGGAGAGAAACGGCCCACGTTGGCCTGGCGAGGACCAAGGTGCCGTGTTAATATACCTGTGCGTGTGTAAGTGTAGGCAAAGCTAATTGCAGTTTCAACACGCGCTGACGGGAGGCTCCGCAGGCTCCCCGCCACTCCCAGGGTGAACTGGGTCAGCTAACACGTGCTGAAGCTACACCTGACTTGTCCACACCAGGGCCCTAGCGCGGGTGAAATGAGTGGCGGGGATTGTGGACGCGGCTGGTGAGTGCAGGCGGAGGCTGCGGTGATGAAATGCTTTGCCAGGCTCGGCCTCACCTCAGCCGGGTCCTGCCCACGTCCCACCCCGGGGACCGCTGGCAGCGTGCCGCACGTGCCAGGGCAGGGGGAGCCGCGAGGCGCGCGACGGAGCGCGGGGCTTCCCTCAGCAAAGTCCCCGCAGCGCAGCCCGGCGCCGCGGCGGAGCTGGGGTGGGGTCGG
>NW_005842444.1:567307-588292 GCF_000455745.1 Alligator sinensis | reverse complement strand
GGAGCGATGCTGCGCGTGCGGTGCCTGCGCGGGGGCAGCCGCGGAGCCGAGGCGGTGCACTACATCGGGTCGCGGGTGCGTAGCTCCCAGAGGAGCCCCGAGCCCGGCCCGGGGTCCGGCACTGAAAGGAGAAGCCCTGCCTTGCCTGGGGGCTGCATCCATCGCAGCCCGGGGGCAGCTGTCCCATGATAGCGCCGCTGAGTGCCACTGCCTCCCTTCAACAGCGGGTCCCTCGGGTGTTTCTGGTGCCAGCTGGCATGCCCCAGCCAGGGCGCCCGTGCGCTGCCGAGAGACGTGGTGCGGGTGGCCAGCGCTAGGAGGGGACCCCTGGATTCGGAAACCCGGGGCTGGCATCGTGGCCCGCGGGGCAGCGCGCTGTGCCCTCATCCGGCCTGCCTCCCTGCGGAGGGTGTCTGGTTGGACTTCTAGTCTCTCTTCGCAGCTGTTCCTCCTGTCCAGGCTAGCACCTTGGCAAGTGTCAGTGCCACCCTACGGGGCAACCCAGCCATGACAGCGAGAGCTGCAAAGATGCTTTTCCTCCACCCAGCTCTTCTGTGCCTCGATGGATGGACCTAAAACAGGGCCAGATTAGGTTTGCCTGTTTAGTGGCCACATTGACGCTATGTGTAAAATTAATGGAACTACTGTCTATAAGAGAAGGTGCAGGGGAGGGGGGAATCCTACATGGATTTAAGATGGCCTGATAGATTTATGGCCAGGATTATGACAGGGTTGTCTGAAATAGCAAAGGACAGAACTTGGAGACCTGGGAGGTCTCTCCGAGGCCTAAGTTCATTGTCCAACACAGCTGTGCTTCTTTAAAGGTGAAATATTAACATTTCAGGGGAATGCCTACAATAAAGAGTGTTGTGCTCTAAAGAAAAGCCTTCCAGGCAACATACGCTGCACTCAAAGACCCAGGGATGCTTAATTTCTCCTCTTGTATTTGTTTAGTTGTGTGAAAGACCTGACTTTCTTCTTTTTCTTTTTTTTCCCTTTTCAAGCTTGGAAGATCACTTACCGGATGGGTGCAGCGAACTTTCCAGAGCACCCAGGCAGCTACAGCCTCTGAGGCTTCCTGTGCTGCTGATGACAATAAGGCCACCGATCCTCTTCTGAATGACTGCCCTGTTTGCTCATACAATGAATGGGACCCACTGGAGGAAGTAATTGTAGGGAGAGCTGAAAATGCATGTGTCCCTCCTTTTTCTGTGGAGGTTAAGGTAAAAGGTTTATATTGGAAAAAATGCATCATTTTGCATATAATGTTTCTTAGTTTGTAGGGTCCCTGTGCACACTGAGGAGTTCACTGGCATAGCTGTTGATGTGATTTCCCCTTTACCTCCACTACGTGCTGACAGGGTTACCAGCAACAGTGGAGCAAAGAGCAACCCTAAAACAGGCAATCTGCTTGCTGACTCTTAGAGACAGGGTTAATATTTACAGCTGTAAGCTGGCAGGATTCTTTTGCTTCTAATTTTTCCTAATTGGAACTGCCATACTGTAGATTCAGCATTGTATGGAAATACATACAAGTCTATTTTCCAAGCATGTTGTGCATTAGTAGGCATCTGTTTGTCTTGCAACACAATAGAATTTCCTTAGTGAGGCATCAGCTTGCTGAACATCTCCAAGTTTAGCAGTAGAGCCCAATTCTTGTGCGAGTCCTTTCCGTACTTATCACATCTGAAGTTCATATCAACCAAACCTGAAAGTGGTGTGGGGTTCTTCCTGAGGTTTCTTTTTTCCTCTGCATGTTGGGATCTTCTTTCTTCAAAAGCATTTAAATTATGATCTAATGTTGTGAATTAAGATTACAATTCCATCCCATGCTCCCTCCAATTTGCAAATCTTAGTTCTTGGATTCCATTCTAGGTTCAGGTGTCCTAGCTCAACTTTTTTGGTGTACATGTTTAAAATAATAGTATTTTGTTTAAAAACGAAGTGAAATGTTTATAAAAATATATACTCTATATAATCCCATATTGCTAATGTTAACCTGCTTACAAAATTTAATATATTTTAAATGCAGGATGAAAATGTTTAACACATTAAAAGTGGATTTTCAGATCATCAGGTTTCATCTAGATAGTGAAACACGCTTCTTTTTGAATATCTTTTCCTGCTTAGTTCTGCTTTAGAAATTGGTTTCTGGTTCTAAGAGAAACTAAGGAGTTATTGGGGAAGGTCCAATAGATCTCTATTCCTACTGTTCAAACACAAGACATAAAACTCATTGTTTGCACTTGCCATCCCTCTTTTGTGCACTTGAGGTGATACTGGCACCACTGAACTCAGGGAAACATTACTATTGATTTCACCACGATCTGCTTTTACCTATTCAGAGCTGCAAATCAGCTGTGACATCTCATTTTGCTTGAGCAAAGAAACCCAAACCCTACTAGGAAAATATGCTAACTGAGAATGGCATTTCTCATGTACAAGATAAAGGAGATGCAATTCATAAAATCGAAGGTAATGTTTGCACTTCCATGAAGCAACTGAGGGCATGAAAAAATACTCCCTTGCTTTATAGCTAACTTGTAACATTATTTGTGGTCAAAATTCTGTAGCACTTGTTTAACTCCCTTCAGCAAAATTAGGATACATCTACCCATTGTAAGCAGTGTCATGAAGAGATACCCAACCTAGCTCCTTACTTTCTAGCCTGCAAACTAGAAGCAGTACAACTACATGTGCTTGGCACTCAGCCTGGGATAATTAGTGCTGTGCTCCCTCTCTGTCTCTCTGAAATTTAAAAAAAATTATAGTTTTCAGATAATCCAGCAAAATACCTATTTTAAAAATGTTGTGGAGTGAATACAGCTGCAGTCAACGTATCCTCCTGTAATTTGAAAGACTTGTTTTTGGCAGCCACTTCAGTCTTTTGGCTGCGATCTGTAAACGATGTGATTCGCATAAGAAGGAGGAATGAATGAATGGAAGTGGGGTACCACTGCGTGTCTGATGAATATAAATGGCATTGGCACTTGATGACTAGTACACACCCTTATGGATGCTACAAAAGTGTGTGCATCAGTATCACATTTGGAAAATCACTAGAAGTGAAATGACCATTGCACTAATTGCTGGGTAGTATCTTGGTACAAGTCTCTCTCTTCATTTTTACAAAACAATACATCGGTCTTCTTTGCTGGTGTGAATATATAACTGGGGAAAAATATTATCACTACACAAAATAGATATCAGATATGAAACTCTTAAGTAATAAACAGTACCGTTTTTTAAAATCTCTAAAATACATGTTCATGTGAAGTGTAGGCTGCTTTCATTGCTTATTGAAGAGCCATATAATACGAAGTCCTCCTACAAATAATTAATAGTATGACCATTACATTTTGAAATCACAGTTCATTACACATACAAATGTTGTCAAATGTTGGTTATGCTATTAGTTAATCTGTTAGGAGCAAGATATGCTTACATAGGACAAAACTTCTGTTTGGACAAATTCTGACAGTGTTGTGGCAGGTGACTAAGCAGATGAACTCAGCCCAGAATCGCTGCATTAAGGACATCCTATCTGCGTTGTACTGACAGCAGGGATGTGTGCTCTCTATTAAAGTATGATCTTGACATTGCTTGACTCAAGACCCTTTTACAGCTGGATTTGTCACAACCATGTAATTTCTTGGGAAGTAAAGAGGAAAGTATGTGTGGCTGTAGGAGAATGCGTGGTAGGAAAAGGGGAGTAAAGATTTCCTTGCACTCACTGGGTCCAGATTCATTCTTGGTGGTTTTGGAACTAACTTGCATTTATCCTGTGTGACTGATTTGTCTTGTTAACTGAACTGGATTCCACAGGAATGCTGACCATGTCACATCATCTACATGTGACTTTGGAACAGCTGGTGAAGTCTGTGTGGTGATCAGATTACCCCAGACTAGCTGATTAAAAAAAGAAATGTGGGAAATAGAGGAAAGACAAGTTGCTTGAACACTGCAGAGGTGGGTAACTATGAAGTGATCTCTATCCCTTCTTCAACTTGGTAGTGTCTATCACTTTTTCAAGTTGTGTGCTTGGACATTCCAGAAATTAAAAAGTTCAATTTTCCCCTATCTGCTCAAGGCCCATGGCAGAAGGGAAGCTGTTGAGGAAGTAGGTAGGAAGAAGCTCAAGTGGCCAGGTTGGATAAATCCAATCTGACGATTCAGGTTAGTGGTCCATTGTTTTGATGAATGATGGTGGTTCACTAGTCCAGAATTTTGTGGGATCATGTCGGGTAGTCACCAGGTATGGGCGTGTGCCCTTACATCTGATGGACATTCACTGGCCCACTCAGGGGTGCTCCCAACCTTTGGTCAGGGGTTCCTATGTTCTTTCTCTCTCTCCCCGCCTGCCATGACTTTGATGTTGAAAAGGATCTTTCTTTTGATTATTGGAGATGTTAATTAAAGGGAGGTGGTGACTACCCACCTCCACTGCGACTGACTGCCAGATCCCGCCCCAGTTCCTGAGGCCGTGAACAGGGAAAGCAGCTAAATGATTAGACTGGAAAGGTTCTTTCCTTTCCTTTGGTTTTTTATTCTTATCATTAAAACATTTGGCAGATCTTGGTTCTCCGGGAAGCTGGTCCCGATTACCTCCTGGGCTTGTTACTGGGCTTCTCTCGGCACCGGCTTTCCCGCATTCCCCAGCGGGCTGGGGAGCACCCTTTTCCCTCCACGCTGGGCTTGATTGGCAGCACGTGGCCACTTAACGAACAAAAAAACCCCCTTTAATGAGATTGTAAAGGTTGACTGGGAGAGGACACTGCTTTCCCTGCCCTCTTTCTTCAGCCAGCCCTGGCTTCTTTTCCCCTCGGGGTCTAGGCTACGGGGCCCTTGGAGAGGCTGGGTTTCATTTTTCCTTCCTCCCGGGTCTCTCACCTGTGCTCATCAGTTTTCTTTCCTGCCGTGGCTGCGCCTGAGTTACTCGGCAGCCAGTGGAGCTTGATCTCTGTCCCTGAATAAATAAAATAACGGGCTTCCCCAGCTCCAAAGCATCTGCCCTCCTTGGCTTCCTTTCCTTTCTTCTCTGCCCTTCTCTTTACCGTCTTTAAAGGGGTTCTTCCACACCCGGAGACCAATCGGGTGCTTACCCGGCTCCTGGGTCAGTCTAGCGTTGGGTGCTCCCAGCCTCCATCCTCCTGAGGATTCCTCCTTCCTCGCCTTCTCTCCCTAGCTTTCCCCTGGATATTGCCCCGGCTGCGAATTTGCCCCAATCCCTTTCACCTGCTGCGGTGATAAGACTGGGTTGGGGCACACTGGGAGCTCCTGCTGCAGCACGGAGGTCCCGTTCCAGTTGGGTCGGAGCTCCTGGCCGGGGAGGCATTCCCAGTAAGCACCCTTCAGCTTCTCACAGATCACTGTTGTACACATGCTTTCAGACACACTGGTTGACTACATCTCCATGCCAGCCATATGCTGAAACCACAGCTCTGCTGAGCATATTGAGGCTGTACCCTGCCTCATGGAGGTGGTAACAAGGGCTTTCTGCCAGGCTAATGAGGAAGTCCTGCCATCTTTGCTATTTGGGTAGACTTCACTGTCCCATGAGCATCACTTCCCGTGTACAGGAGAGCTGGAATCTGTCTCAGAAGGAAGGACTTGGCTCCTACTACACCTCTGTGTGTGACCTTCCCACCCCATTCCTGGAGTGGTGTGATGGGCTGTACTTCACATGGTGGCAGCCACGGTGCCCACCCAGAGTTGACAGAGGAGCCTAATGGAGTTTACACCCCTCAGAGTTGTTTCTGGATATCTGCACAGAGGCAGAGGCCAGCAATTTCATTATAGATTTGTTGTGTTTTCCAGGTTTTTTCCTCAACCATGAGGGCTAGGAAAAATAATACCTGAAAAACAAGTGCAGAGATTTCAAAGTTCTCACAGAAGCCCAGGAGTAGGGGCTCTAAGTAACGGCATATGGCATTTGTCTCAGTCCAGCCCTGGCAAATGATAGCAAACCAACTTTCTGCCCATCTCTTTACAGAACACGTTTCTTTCCCCTAAGTATGGATGTTAAGGGTCCTTCCTGCCCAAGGGCAGTCTCCTGGGAAGTGGGGTATCTGCATTCAGGGCATATATATATATATGACATATATATGACTCTCCAAAGTCACTGGAAGTGGTGCACCACTGTGCTGAAGTGAAGCTTGAGGTGGGAAGGCAGAGGAGAATAAGCAGTAATTGCATGTAAAAATTACTGGGTGGAAAGATGGACCAGAGGGCAAAGTGGATCAACAAAAGATTAAACTCGCAGACAAGTTTACCTTTCAGATTAACTTCAAGGTCCTTGTATTACTGTTTCTCTCCCATCTTCCTAAACTGGAATCATCATAGTAGGGGGTATGTTTGCACAGTGTCTAGCACAAGGAGGCCCAGATCCTGACTTGGACCTTTGGGCAATACTTTGGAGTGTAAATATTAAGTAGCAGAAGCTGACACGTCTTCTATCACTTGCTCCATTGGCTTTTGCCGTTGGTTCATTTCTTTGCTCAAACATACCCTTGTCACTAGCTTTTCAGATCTGTTGTTTGGCTTTTACACACCAAAAGGGATTCTACAATTGTAGAAGATACAAGCATCCACATGTATAAAAGGAAAATGAACTTTAGTACTGCATCTGCATTTGTTGACTATTTTTTCAGAACTCCATTTTAGTAATCATGTTATGTGTCCACACCCTCTGGAGTAATTTACCCTGAATTTTACCTCTGTATAAGTAGTAGCCCTACAATCACCTCTCCCAAGTTAGCTGTCTACAGTAGTCACAATTACAACTTTTAAGTGACAAGGTGGCCAAGGAGCCCATTTTCATTGCAATCAACCATGGGAGCAAACATATGACTGGTACATTGTTGGAACTTACCCTGGTGTTTGAAGACTTCAGGTACTTCAGATGGGTAACTGCCCTAGAGCTACATAACTTACAGTAGTTTAAGGCTGTGTATTGTATATCCACTCCACTTTTATCGTGCAGTGAATTGAAATTACATCAGAGTACATACTTCCTGTGCCTAAGCCCTTAGTGCTGTCTTAATACTCTTGCAGCAAGAGAAACTTAGGTTTAAGATATCTGGTTGCTTTTCAGATGGGGTGAGTGATGTTAGCTAGATGGAAAAATGGTAACATGGTAGAAATGAAAGCTTTGTGATTGAACTTTGATTGCCATAATATTCAGCTGTAGTCATTTAGTTTTTGGTACCTGGTTTTAATCAGGCCAGTTAGTGAGATCATCAGGAGTGGGCTCTGCTAGAGGGTTGTGATTAGAAGGGAATTAGCAGGAAATATTTTTCTACTTCAATGAGATTATTGACTTCCATTTAGGTAGGTAACGAATAAGGTAACTCAGTGGATTCATCTTAAAAGATTTTTTATGCAAAAAAAATCATGCTGTTGTCACGTTGCAGGCCATTTTTATTCTCTGTCATTTCTTCTATTTGGAGAAGATATCTTTATCTTAGGCTGTGTGCCATGCATGCCAACTGTAACCGACAGGGGAGCTATTTATTCTCTGGCTGTCTGAACCTTCTCAACGTGTACTATTGAAATTTAACTCCAGATAATATTAACTTAACTCTTGACTGGGCTACTCAGCTTGCTGACCATTCAGAGCAGTGCTTCCCAAAAGTGGCAGTCACTTATAGTCCCGGAGTCCTAACACGTGTACATCATAGAGCACGTACACACACACCCCATCAAATGCAATTCCAAGTTTTCGTACTGAAAGTGCCTGCACAAATATTAATGCTCCAAAAGCAGTTCTCAGCCAGGAGTTGGCAGCAGTTATTTGCAGTCATGAAACTTCTCCTATTTGCCTGGCTCTAGTCTCTGGGTGGTAGAAGGATTCCCACACCATTGACAGTGTCACCTCTGAAGGACCATCTGCAAGGCATTCAGGGAAACAGTACTAGGACATCAGACATGTAGGTGAAACAGTGGAAGACATACAAAAACCTGTGACTAGAAGAGTAATAGCTGCTTTAATAAAATCAGCTCCATTGTATGAAATATTCCCAAGTAGAAGAAGGATTATTGTGATTGATTTATCTTTTATTGTACCAACTTGGATGTTTCTTGGACCATTACAGCTACAACATCACTCCAACATTATCAAGTAGAGTGGTTATTTGAGCTATCTGTCCTTTTTTCTCTTCAGGCCAACACATATGAAAAGTATTGGGGGTTCTACCAGCAGTTTGGAGGCCAGAGCTTCCCCAAAGATCACTTAAAAAAAGCTGTTGCTGAAATTGAAGAAATGTGCAATATTCTGAAAATGGAAGGAGTCATTGTGAAGAGGCCTGAGCCAATTGACTGGTCAGTCAAATATAAAACACCTGACTTTGAGTCTACAGGTAAATGACATCTTGTAACTGAGGTTCTTACCACTTATTTCCTGGTCATCCTGAGCAGAGAAAGGTATTTAGGCATGTTAGTCTGAAGACGAGCAGGAGGCAGGGTATAGATGCACCTTATAGATGGACTAAATCAGAGATACATAAGCTTTGAATTGAGGTTTTAAACAATGTTCATAATTGCTAAATTCAGTAAAGTGTCTTGCAGATATTCTAGCTGTTAATTATTTCAAGATATGTATTCCTTTCCATATAGCCTGATGGCTATCTTTTTTTTTTCTTTTAGGTATGTATGCTGCCATGCCAAGAGACATCCTGTTGGTAGTTGGAAATGAAATTATTGAGGCTCCGATGGCCTGGCGAGCTCGTTTCTTTGAATATAGAGCATACCGGCCAATCATCAAGGAATACTTCAACCGTGGGGCCAAGTGGACAACTGCACCCAAGCCCACAATGGCAGATGAACTCTATGACCAGGTATTATTCTCTTTCCTTCATTTGTCCCCACCCCAGGTGACACATTTATGGCACTTGCTGTCGGGTGGCTTTGGACTGCGCTTTACATTCCGTGAAGCTTTACAAAATGTATGAAAACATTTTTAGTAATGGTGGTACCAGACCCATTTTTTGTAGAATGCATTGTTAATTATTGAAAACCAGAATATAAAACTGAGTAGAAATTGGTTGTAGCCAAAGGGAGAGAAATGTGCAAAAGAAACCTGTGAAAGATTTAAAATTATTGACGAGTGTTCCTCCAAATATTCTTTGCTGAATAAATTGGCTGGGACTTCTTAAAGGAAATAGTTCTTACGAAGCTTTTGTAGAATGACTTGGTGTTACCTGTCGTAATGCTTTAACATGTAATTAATTAAGCTTTATGCTGGTAAGTTTGTTGTAAAGTTAAGAGCAGATCTGAGTTATCTAATGTGGTAACTCAAAACAATACTGAGGGAGAAAACATTAAAGGGGATGTTGTCAAAGCTATCTTAAATGTGCTTGTACTACTTTGAGAAGGGAACCACTTTCCAAGCCTAACACTGACTCTCTTGCTGTATTCTTCAGAAAATGGAGGCTAATAAATTGTGTTCTCTTCCTTACAGATGAGAAGAGAAAAATTTGTATAATGTTTATCTTGTAGAGATGTTGTGAGGATTAATAACTCAAAAAAAACCTTAGAAGCAGACTTTCCAGGTAGTGTAGGAGCCCCCTATTAATGTTCAAAGTTCTGCAATTACTTTATTTTAGACCTTACCCAAAGCCTATGCCTTGACTTCACTTACTGGCTCCAGATATTGGTAGCTACCTATCAAGTCCTAATTTCTTTGAGGCTTGGAGACTATCAGTCATCGTATACCTCATTGTGATGGTTAGAATTGGTTGTGGGATATATGTTTTTGCTAAGTTTCTTCCAGGACAATGGCAGAACTGTCTCAATACTTGAGGGAAGGCCCCTAGCCTAGGATACGAAATGCATGCATTGGTTTAGCTGCTTTTATTCTTTGCATCATCCTTTCTCACAGCAGAGGCCCTTTCTTACCAATAACGGATTGTTTCACATAATTTGTTTGTGCTAGAATACTTCCAGCTTAAGTATGTTTAAAGATCTAGAAGATCTTACCCAGAGAACTATTTGGGGAGAATGTGACTCTTCCTCATGCTATTCTAAAACATGATTAGAAGCACTAAGTGCAGTCTCATTGGATATGCAAGCTAACATGCTTTTTTCCAAACCACAGGGTGTACAATGTTAGTCTGACAACAGCTTTGTGTTAAAGTTTGATACAGTGAAATATCTTGGTTAGTAATGTTTACTTCCAGTGCAGAAGGTACAATGTTCTAGAGATGACCACTGTCTAGGAAAATTTTCTTATGTAACAGCCGTCTCTTTAAACACACTTGTTTCTGAATTCACTTGGCAAACTGCTAGTTGCTTCAGCTAATTGAGTCCATGCATCGCTGAGCTTCATGTATGCTTTTTTCTCCTTGGTTTTTACACAAATGGAAGTGGAGAAAGAAGAAAAATAACATTGAGGATTATACCAGATGTCAGTATATTTATAATCTTAAAATACTTACTTCAGCAGCAGTTGTAGTAATAGCCTTTTTCCACTGACAATTCAGACCAAGTTTGCCTTTGAATAGTCTTGTCTCTTTCTCACAACTAGGATTATCCCATCCGCTCTGTTGAAGATAGACATAAGCTGGCTGCTCAGGGAAAATTTGTGACCACTGAATATGAACCATGCTTTGATGCTGCTGACTTTATTAGAGCTGGAAGAGATCTTTTTGTACAAAGAAGCCAGGTAGGCAAGGGCTGCTTCCTGCAGTTTTGTAATATCTTTCAAATGCTGACTTTTATTTTATTTTTATTTTTTAAATTTAAAATCTTTTTTTCCTGATTTAACGGTAAAACGAATTGTGGGTTATGAATGGAGTGATGGCAGGGGGTGTTTTTTTCCAGAAGACTCTGTTCCAGATCCAGTACTATTTAATATTTTTATTAATGATGGGGTTGCAGGAATATAGATCTACAGATGCCACAAGTAGGGTGGGGCTGTGAACACCCTGGATTAAAGTGCAAAGGAATCTTGCTGAATGGGAGAACAGGCCTTGGGCAATAAAGGAAGTTCAGCAATGGCAAATCCAAGGTACTACATATAAGGAAACAAAAGCAGATGTACAAATACAGAATGGGGATAACTGGGCTGGCAGTAGCACTGCCAAAAAGGATTACGGTGTTCACAAACTCATTATGGATCTGCAATGTGACACTGTCACAAAAAGGGAAATACAATTTGGGTTGCATTAAAAGGAGCATTATGCAAAGCAGGCAGATGATCTTACTATCCAGTTTGAGTACTGCATTGCCAGGAAGGATGCAGAAAAAAGTGGAGAGGATACAGAGATGGGTGACAAAGATGAAGGGGTTGGAATGAAAGACACGAGGAAAACCTGAAGCAGCTCAGTACACTTCAGTTTGAACAGAAGGAGGTTAAAGGGGTGGGGAGTGTGATACTGGTTGTCCAGTTTTGGAAGGGCTGCCATGAAGAAGACAAAGGAGTGCTGTCCTTCCTTGGCCCAGAAGGCAGAACAAGAGGTAATGGACTTAAACCACAGAAAAGATACTTGTATTAAACCTCAGGAGAGTGTCCTGTCCATGAGAACAGACAGAGTAAAAACAAATGCCCCAGGAAAGGTGTGGGGTCTCAACACAGCTTTCCAAGTTTTTGAGAAGTTTTTAAGAAGAGGAAGGATAGGGGTCTGACTGAGGAACAGCAAAGCCTGTATCTCTGCAGGGCTTTGGCTTGAGATTCTTTCTAACCCTATGGTTCTATATAAGGAAACTAGATTTTCCATAGACATCAGACAGTGGTCAGGCAGACTTTGTAAATGAGAGCACATACTTCTTTTTAAACAAGGAAACCAAGATCAAAGTTCTTAAATAATTTAGCTTATAAAGATAAAACACAAATCCACAGTTTGTCACCATTTTTTCAGGTTACTAACTACATGGGCATTGAGTGGATGCGGAGACATCTGGCACCTGAATATAGAGTACACATCATCTCTTTTAAAGATCCTAATCCTATGCACATTGATGCCACATTTAATATCATTGGACCTGGCCTTGTGCTGTCCAACCCAGATCGTCCATGCCAACAGGTAAGACTGTGATGAGGGAACAGAAGCAAAGCTACATGACAGCAGAATAATTGCTGACTCAGAATTTGGAATTGGTTAGAAAAACAATCGTAAGGCTGTAAGGGACCTCATGAGATCATCTAGTCCAATTGGAGATCAAACTTGCAACCTTGGTAGTGTTAGCACCATGTTGTTACCAGCTGAGCTAAGTACAGTAGTTGGTTCAAAGGGTTATTTTTTCAGTTACGTAAATCCCTGGACTCTAGCTTCTACTGGCCCTTGGCACTGAGTTCAAGGCTTTGTGTAATGGTTATTGAACTGTACATCTGAATTTCAGTAGGCTCTGGCACCAGGACTCCACCTCGGAGCAAGCCACAAAAATGACCAGCTCAGCTCTTTATTCCCATTCACTGCTGCTTGCTTCCTACATAGCAAGGAGATATGGAATGTGGTTACCATGCCACTTCTGTTGTCCATAGCTTGTGTGTTTGTGAAAGTTGCCTATGAATCTCAAAGCAAACAGATAAAATAGATGCTACTTGCAGAGCATTTCACATAATATTGTACTTCCGCTACCTGGGTTCAGATAGAGGCTACAGTATCTCTGTTCTTCAGAGGAGTAGCGTTTCTTTATTTCTAGAAGCCCACCCTGTCTTTCAGCTTCAGTATTAATTATACCAAAGGAAAGAGTCCAGTAGTTGCCAGCTCATTTGGCTGTTAAGTAACTCTGGGAAGGGCACTTCAAAGGAGAGAGGATATTCTGTAATGGGTAAAACCTGCCACATCGGCTACAGGGTGGGGAAAAGCTAATTGTTGTGAATGGTGCAGGAAGAGGACTATGACCCTTCTGTATGCTCTTGTTTATTTGTAAGATGTCTTCCTTACAGACCCTGAAGGTAGTAAGCCATTTGTGTGGGATGGCTCTTAAAATCATCACCCCACAACTTGGTGACCAGGTTTACAGAAGAAGCGCTCCCCCTTGTGGTGGACTTTTAATAAAGCAATGCTATAAGCACTCAAGCGTGCACAGTTCCCTATGAGATTGAAGACCCCGGTACTATTCTGTTTATCCAAATTGTCCCCTTTGCTTTGCAAAGATACTTTTATAGTTATAGTAAATATTTCCTAGTAAAAATAAACTGTTTCCTAGGATGACCATGGGCTTATGCTATTTGTTAAAATAACTACACCAGCAGACAGTTTATTTGCCTTCTAATGTTTCCTGCGGAGCATGATGGAACAGTAGAAGACTATATGGTGATTCTTGGCAAGCACAGTTACAGTTTCATTGGCTTAATAGAAGTCTAAGTGATACGATTGGTGCTCTGTGCATCAATAAAATAATACATTAGAAATAATGATGCAAATATAAAAATACCATTCACTTCTTGTTCATGTATTTGTTCTTAACCAATAGGATCCAAAGTTTTTTTGCATACCTCTTTCTTTCTATGTTATAGATTTGAATACAAAAGCCATGGAACTGAATTCTAATACAAAGTGATGAAACCGTGGATATGTTTTGTAAATGTGCTTACATGAAAAATTGATTTTGCAGGAAGAACTTGAATGAGGTGAAGGTATGCCATGCATAAGAGGCAGCATGGAAAAATGCAAAGGCTGGAGGGGAAAGTGATGGGAAGACATTTTAAATCCCGTTGGAAACCTAATTAGATTAAATCTCTTTCAGATTGAACTCTTCAAAAAGGCAGGCTGGACAGTGGTTCAGCCCCCACTTCCACTCATCCCAGATGGTATGTTGCATTTGCTCTGCATTTGTAAGACCAGCAGCTTGGGGTGCATAGGGCAAGAATGAAACTGAATGCATGACTGCAAGACTAAGCCATTCATTTTAATGTATTTAGGACACCCACTGTGGATGTCTTCTAAATGGCTCTCCATGAATGTCTTAATGCTGGATGAAAAACGTGTGATGGTGGATGCCAATGAGACTTCCATTCAGAAGATGTTTGAAAATCTAGGTGAGTGCTAGTTTGTTGTGTAGGTACAGGCCAAAGTAAAATTCTCTAAGAGGTCACCTGTTCTTATGACTGCACTCTAAATAGGTAGAATGGCTAGTACTGTACAAATGGAAGAACTGTTTTACCCACTGAATTCCTGGGTGAGAATCATATGAATGAGTTCACTGATTCTTCAAGTCAAAGAATCCTTCCTGAACGAATTTGTTTCCTTTTTAAATGTAAAAGATGTAAAAGTTAGTTTCTCCAATTTTGCAATGCAGTTTTTCTTCTTGAAAAAACATGAGCATGCATTGATGGGCAGGACTGCCTGTGCAGAGCCTTGCTTATCCTTCATGGCTGAACTGCACAAAAATTCTTACAGCCCCAGATTTAAACTTTTTCTTTGTGCTATGAATGGTCAAACTTGGGATACCTGATGAAGGGATTTCAGCTGATTCATAGCTCCCCTAGAAGTGGCAGCTTCTGGAAATGGCTCTGTCAGGGCTCGGTTTTCTTTTTTTCCCAAGCAGTTGGGGATGGAGTGGGTTGAGAACGTGAACTAACTGCCCATAAAATGGTAGTATGCAGTAGACTGAACAGAGAGTAGAGAGAATCTGTAATAGTGCTGCCAGAGAAGAGATGGATTCAGTCTATTTAAACTTAAGCCATGCTATGAATAAAGACCGTAGAAACCAAAGTGTTATTTATATATAGCCCTGGAGGTTCATGAGTTATCTAAACTTGTAAGGAGAAATCTTGCCACTAATGAGTAGTATAATCAGTTTCTTCATTGTGGCTTAAGCTGTAATGTCTCAATCTCTCAGTAGGACTTGCTGTTTAAACAGGCTGGGAAATCAAGCTAGGATTTGATCAATCACTTGGATTTTGACCACACTGAAGTTAAAATAATACTAATAATGATCATGTGAATAGCATTTAGTTGGAGGGAGCAGACTGGGGATAGGATCTGGGGTATCTGGCACTGGGCAAATCACTTACTCTCTGTGCTGAAGTTTCTCCTTTTCTGATTTGAGCCATTAGGGCTAAGTATTATCTTAAAAACAGATATTGCCAGCAGGGCTCTGTTTTTGCTATAATTAAGGATAATGGAAAGGATAATAGTTCTTTCAGTCTCTTGTGGTACAACAGCTACTCTGTATCACTGATCACCTTGTTGCCCTTCCCTGTATTTTTTCTAATTCCACTGCATCCTTTTTGGGATGTGGAGACCAGAACTGCACATAGTGCTCAGTGCAGTTCTATAATATTTCCCATTAAAAAGTCTTTATCAATAAAGGTTGCAGGAAGTGTGAACACCATGCTACTTGGTGGTATTAGCAAGACTTCACACATAGCTAGACTGCACGTGTGTGCTTTGACACCGTAAACAGGAACCTATTAGACTGAGCAGGTACAATGGGCTCAGTCCACCCCAAAACTATGTAGGCTGATGTGGAGTATTGCCAGTTCTCATGAGTTTATTACAACTCTCACAATATGAAACCCCAGGCACTGGAATTGTGACTACATTGGCTTCTTCATTGCAAATTGTTTAGCACTCAGTTTCAGGGAAGTCTGACATGAGCCTTAATGGCTCAGAAACCAGAAGGCAAATGAAATGTCCAAAATCCGCGTGTGAGAGGAACGCAGCTAACCCGAACAGCTCTACTGAACAGCTGAGAAACTGGTAGTTCAGAGTGCTGTAAACCCCTAGAAATGAGAAGGACTTGCTTCAGAAGGAGTTCTTGGTGCCGTGACCTCAGTCAGTCCACTGGTGTTGTGTGGGAGCTGAGCCCACACATGTCAGCGGTGAAATGAAGGGAGAAGCAGCTTAGCTTGTTTGCAGGCAATCTGTATAACTCTTGCACTGGAAAGAGGAAATATAAGCCCTGAGCACTCTTAAAAAAATGTCATTTCTAGAAAGTGACTCTATTAAAACAACGTATTTAGTATCTGAGCTCTGGATTCCTAGGTTTCTAACTCAACCCTAAGAGCTAAAACACTTCTCTGATTCTTCATGTATGTACAGCAAAGACAGATTTTGTTTTTGGGTTTGTTTGGTTTTTTTGGTTTTTGACTAGCGTACCCCAACATGTCAGATGTCGGCTCCTCTCCTGGCACCATATATTGCTGCAGGTATGGCTGGAATAGCCGAGTAAGCTGTATTCACATTTCCCTAGAACTTGAGATAGTACGGCACAGAGAGATTATTAACCAATAAATACGAGATGGACACATCATGTCATGAGCACTGAACTTTGTTTAGTGTTCTGCCTAGTGCCTAACCTGTGAATTGGTTTAACAGACTCTGCCTTCTGTGTCTTGCAGGCGTTTCTACAGTTAAAGTGAATATTCGCCATGCCAATTCCTTGGGAGGTGGTTTCCATTGCTGGACATGTGACGTCCGCCGCCGTGGCACCCTGCAATCTTATTTTGATTAGTCATTAGCCAAATAAACAGTTGCAAAATTTGAGAAATGTGCTTAGGAAACAAATAAGTACGTTTTGGCATTCTCCTAAAATAAGTGCATGAGCTGCAGTGCTTGAGCAATGGTGTCCCTATGGCGGTATAGTGACAGTTGATTCTTCCTCCACTCTCTACACTAAATACATGCAGCTGAAACTATATTGATCAGCACAACAGGACTTCTGGCTGACTTTTTTGAAAGAATTCCTCTATTCATTTGAAGCCACCTTCAGGTGGCTTCAAATGTAAAAACTTGACAGTGCATCGAAGGCTCTTGCTAGAATAGCTTGGCCACTAATATTAGCCATCTACCTCTATTTTTTAATATTCTATCAAAAAGGCAGCTTGAAATGTTAGACTCAAGTTTAACATTTACTTTTTTTTTTTTCTAATCTGTTTACTGCTGTAGCATAGCATGTTTTTTTAATGCTGATAAAACAGCCCTAACTTTACAGATCTCGTATGGAACCAAGTACTTGCATCTTTATAACATTTTTACATTAGTTGGACTATGCAGATATTTAGGGGAAATTCTTCTGAATTATTTTAATTCTCGGCTCTAATTTTAATAAATGTCACTTTTCTTTGGTACAAAAGGTTTTACTGTTTTTGCCTATTACAAGCATTTTACCCAAGTGTACCGTGCATTGTCGAACGCCTTTTATATGCAACTGTTAATTGTATGAAAAGTAGTTGGGATGCTAGGTCTGCAAATTTCATGGTGTGAAATTGCTTACATAAAAATGCAAGTTTTTCTTAAACCATAGCAGCTGCTTGAGAGATTTGTAATGACAGCACCTCTGATGCTGTGAAACAGTTTTAATGTTGATTACTGGACCTGTATTTTTTATGCTAATAAACTTTTTGCATTCACAATTTAATCTCCAGTTGCAGTTTTTACCTAGAAATTAATAACATAGCTTTGTCCTCTGAGCAATCAAGTAAAATCAGTTTACAAACTGTGTTGCAACTCTGGCTTTGCACAGTCCATTCATTCTGTGTGTGAGCACTTCACCTCCTGGAGTCATGCATCTTAATCAGGGAGCTTACATGCATTCATCTAACTCTGGCTAAGTGGCAGGAGGAGTATATGCTAAGTTAGGTGACTTTTTTTTTTTCTTGGCAGACCAACACTGATTACAATGTGCACTCTCTCTCATAGCACCTGTATCCTGCTCCTGCAGCCAATAAGAGTTTTGCCAGTGATTTGCATTGAACTGGGATTGGACCTTGGAGCCACTTTCCTGAGTAGAAGAGAATGGGCAGCCACAACTCCTCCTTAAAGTTGCTTCGCAGAGATCAGTGCTGAAATCACAATGTCAGCATTGTACATCAACTCCAGTTATTTTGGAGCAGTAACAGGACCCCAAGATGGGGTGGCAGGCACTTCAAGCTCTGGGTAAATGAGTGGACAAATGTACACATGCATATCTAACACTGTCAACTCTGAGTGGGACTGTGGTATATACTCGTGTTACACGGTACTTCAGGCACAAATGTGGGCCATGTACTTTACCACCATGTACACTCCAACAGCCTACACTGAATGGGAGAAAAATGGCTCCTTATGACTACACCCAATTCATATTCAGCTCCACCCCAGCTCATCTTAACACAGATCTCTCATTAGATGAAAGGATGTTTACAATAATTTTAACACTTTGCTATCCACTGATTGAGCCTCAGTTGGGTAGGACACTTCCAGTCTCTGGAGGAGTATCTTGACTCCTTGCTCCACCCCCCGAAACATGCTCTCTTCTGGCTTGCATTTCTGACATGATCTATTGCCTACTGCTTTTGCCAACACCTGCTGCAAATTAGAAGGGGCATTATAGTGGCAGGGTAGGGAAGGCAAGTGGGATTAGTGCTGCCTGAGTGAAGAGGTTTTGTTGTTCCTTAGGAAACAGGAGCAGGCGGTTGTATTTTAGGCTTCTATAATATTCTTTAATGTGGAAAATCTCTCCTAGCCTCATTGCATTTGACTCAGCTTGACAGGGGAAGACAGGGTGTCTTTAGGAATTGCACAAACCAAAACACTTTTCTTATGTTCCAAGATTATGGTCACAGCAAATTTCCCTCTAACTGAGGTTTTGTCCAAAAAAAAAAAGAAAAAGAAAAAAACAAGACAAAACACCTTTTAGGAGGCATAAAAACACAAACAGCCTAGTTGTTTCCCCTCCCCCCCTAAAATTTGCCTTCTAACATTAAGTGTTCCTGAGCTGTTCACAACCTAAACATTGCAGTGCTCACCAGGTGCATGAGAACCCAGGGAATGAACCCAAAGGGGAAGCTGAGCCAGCTTTCCCTTTGCTGCCAGCTGAGACAATGCAAACAGCTGAGAACAAATCTTAAAAAGCAACCTTTAATCTCGGCTGGTGCTGGTACATGAGGAGAGATTCAAAATATTACCTGGTTCAGTTCAGTTTGCAAATCTGGTCTACTCTAGGAATTTGAGAGGGAGCATCAGAAAGATTTCTACCTTCTCCCTTCTTTCGGGTTTTGGTAACTGCAAACGTTTCTGCTTTTGTGTTGTTTGCAGGCTCTTTCTTTGTCTACATGTGATCAATTTATCTCCAGGGAACCTTGTGCTTTTAGTTGAACTTAATCAGACCGGGACCCTTAACTAAGCTTTTATGGGTTTTAAAGAAAGCGTGGCACTTATTTCTTGGAAGACAAATGCATGAGCTCTAATGTTGGAACAAAGCAGGCCTGTGAAAGCTCCTTACTGACCTATTTCTTTCTTTCCCCATTCAGATTAGGAAGCTGAAACTACTAGGAGTGAAGTACTGGCTGGGATTTGTTGGCTGTCAGTCTTTAGTTGAAAGGGGGATGGGGGGGGAAGATTCAGTGCACTTTCACATTTAGACCTTAGCAAAGATCTGTTTCAAGGTTTCTGATGCAGTGGTCTGGCCTTTGGCAATCTACTTTGAATACCCTATTGGAAGGGCAGCAGTGGGAATTCAGGCCAGCTTTTTTCCCTTCTAATCAGGAATTTGTTGTCCTCATCTGCTTCTTTGCCCTTGTGGAAAGGAGGTAATGCACAGTCTGGCTGCCTAGGAATCTGAAATTTCTGTTTTGTCTGGACACTATATATGGTACTTTGGACACTAGATGTTTAGGGCTCATGATTTGATGCAGTCACATGTTAGGAGCAATTATCTCATTATGACTAATAGGGGTAAATACTATATTGGTATAAATACCCACAAATGGATAGCAAGCAACCTTAGCCACACATCTCGAACACTAAAATTCTGACTTTTCTAGACATGCCAGACTTTACCAGCTATGAACATTCTCCTGTACTCTTACAGTATTTGGAGTGGTGCACACAACAGGAAGCCTCTCCCCACCCGAGTCATGGTTTCTCTTTTCCTGCTGGGGCACTTGTCCTGTTGGCTAACTCCTGATGGTGTTGGGTGGTTTTAGAGCAACCTTCCCTTTTACACTTCCTTCAGCCAGAAATCCTCAAGTTGGGTGGTTGGTGTCTGAGTACAAAAGGTGACCAAACGCTCAGCCCACATGCCAGACCAATGCAGAACACGAGAGCAGGTCATGTTCAGCGTGTGAAGAGCTCATGATCATGAGGCCGACCAGCTCGTGATCAGACAGCCTTAACAAATCAGGAGCTGCGGGAGAAGCGTGCCTGCCTGGCCAGCAGACACACTCTCTTAACTGTAAATCAGCAGCCTCCTCTGATTGGCTGAAGAGTTTATAAAAGGGACAGCGCGCTAAAGCGCAGGGTCCCGGGTTCCACACGAGCCCTCGGATAGGACTGATCACCCTGTCCAGGAATCCGTGTCCCCATGGACGAATAGTCATACGAATAGTCATACGCATACGAATAGTCACACCCTGGCTATTATTTCACCGAATAGTGAGCTCTCCATCCGCATGTACATCGGAAAAAGCAATTGCTATCTCCTACCTGTCATCTTTAACTACTGCTTCACCACTGTCGTTTTGTTGTGTAACCACTGTTGGAATCTTACTGTAAGTAAACGTTAAGTTCAATTTTACTATCTTCCAACTGAGTCAGTGTCCCTTTCATCCCCGGCCTGTCCATAAGGCGGGTTGGTCATCCACCCACCCCCCCGGTTCAACTGGTAAACCGCCTGGTGAGTGCTGCGGTTACTAACAGTTGGAAAGGACCTTGACGAGGTCAGTCATTCAGTCTAGCCCTCTGCAGAAATGCAGGATTCCCTTTTTCACAAACCATCCCTATTAGATGTCTATCGTTTCTGAACAGAGAAGTTAGTGGGCTTTAACCTCCATCTTTCAGTTCCTAGGAACAATGTTAGGGTAAGGAATGGAGATCCAGCCTAGCAGAAATGTTTTGACATGGACATATTTTTGGGGCCAGTGGAAAGAGAAATGTGATTTAGCAATGTAAGCATGACAGCAGGGCCATGGGCACATCTCAGTTCTACACCCAGCTCTGACCATGACTCCAGCAGTGCCCATGGGCTGGGCATTTACCCTGTTTGTTTCCACATGTGCAAAGAGGTGATAACCCTTGGCAGAAGTTGTAGTGATGATGAAATATAAGGTATGTCCAT
>NW_005842444.1:563957-567276 GCF_000455745.1 Alligator sinensis | reverse complement strand
CATGGAGAAGGGCTAAATAGTTTTTGAAAGCACAGAGGGATCCTGGAGTTCAGGATCATCAGAGGACAAGGCTGGGAACAGTTACTCTACCAGTGTATTTTGTAACATACTGTATGTTGCAATAAGTCCACTCCATTCCTGTGAGTGACAGGCCTTGCTCCTAAATCAGTTTATAAGAGTCCCTGGTGGAGATAGTGACTCTAGTTTCACTCACAGCTCCTGGCATAAAACTATGCTTCTTCACGACTATTTCTATCATTCAGAAAATGTGTTGGCCACAGCATTACGCAGTAGCGCAGTAATGGCTAATCCCTCTGCGGCATAAGCCATTATAAGAAGGGCATTTAGAATAGGGGTAAAGCTAGGGTAAGTTTTAAGGCTCTGACCTGTATTATACAATAGCCAGTCCGGTATTTAAAGTAAGAAGTGGGTCTGTGGAGTACTAGGAACACATTCGGAGTCCCAAACAAGAATAAGCCTTGCCCCAACATTAAAAAAATAGGTTCATTGGAGGCTGGGACAGTAATGCAAAGATTGAAAACCCTAGAGGGACATGGTGCAAGGGATATAATAGGTAAAAATTGTATATTCCAGCTTCTTTTTTTAATGTGTAAAGACGGGGAACTTGGGTTGCATTGCTATATGCTTTGGTTAGGCTAGGTTCTGAGAACAGAGAAAATGTGGTGAACAATGGGGAAAGTTTGCTTTTTTCTTTGATATCTGATTAGTGATACTTTGAGGCAGGAACTGAGAATAGGACATTGATATTGGGTTTGGACTCTTGAAAGCAGCATGTCTGCAGGGTGTTTCTTGCATCTTCTCTGTGCCCAAGTAAAGCAGGATAAATGTAGACTATATTTATGCTCCCTATCATTGATTTCTTCAAGGCCTTGCCCTCTCACTTCTACTTGGCAAAGGAGCAACTGGGGTGTTAAAAGCAGACCCTGGTGCCAGAAGAAAGGGCAACAGCATCCAAGAATATGGAATCAGCTAGAATAGATTCAGGTTAGAGCAGTTCTCCAGTTTTAACTACTATACCTGATACATACCCCCCTTCTCTCAGTGCTGCCTAAGGGATGTTATAAGGAAGGTGCTTACTACTCACCTGTCCTAATTAGAGATTTCTGGGGTAAAGGAGTGGGCCGGGCTGGGCCGGGCCGGGCCGGGCCAGGCCAGGCCAGCTCAGTTCAGTTCAGTTCAGCTGTAGGAAATTAAGCACACTTCCAGGGTTAGACTCTCTAGGAAGTGGGATCACTCTCCCCTGAGTGTGGTGAGCTGTGGGTAAAGCAGGCTTTATTTGAGTCCTTTCTCTTAGACTTGCACCATTGGAAAGCTGCTGTATTTGTGGTGAAAGCTAGAGCAGAACAATGCTTTTTCACCACTGCATTTCTGTTGGAGTATACATATTCAAACACTTGAATCTGCCCCAAGGAGGAGGGAAGGTAAACCCTTGAGAGAGGTGCTTCCCTTTCCTATGTGTTCTTGCACCATGCTTTGGACCTTTCAGTACTGATTAATTCAAATATTAACTGAGTCTGAGGCATGAGTAACAGCTGAAAGGACTCTGTTACTTGGAGCACGTTCTGTGCTGTGTAGAAGCAGAGGGAAGAGATGAGATGCTGTCTGGTGGATGGATGTTTGAGATCTGTGGTAGTGAGGAATTTGCCTCTAGATGTCTGTGTCCTCCTGGGTATATTTTCCCTGGTTTGGTTTGGGTGCTGTTTCTCAGTTCTGTAGATCTGGTGGTATTACTGTTGTGAAGCTGGGTGCCCAAGTCTATTCACTGCTGGTTCCAAAGCTGCAGTACATACAGCCATTTCAAATGGAAGTTTTACTCATTACAAGTCCAGACATCACCCATCATCATGACTCAAGTGCCTTGGCATACTATGAATATAAACTCCCCTCATGTCAGGGGGGTTTATACTTTGTGACTGAGGAGTGCTGCCGGCTGAAGGAAAATGGCTTGTCAAAGGTGCACCCGTTTCTAATTTCTCTGATACCAGAGGACTCTTCTGCAGGTAGGAGAGACTGTCTGTCTACCTCTGCTTTAGGAAGAGCCTCAGGTGCAGTCTGCTGCTGTAAATCCATTTTGCCAGAACTCCTGCTCTGCCATGCTCAAGACATCTCCTCTGTTATCTTTCAGGGTTCCTTTTCTTTGCTTTGTCTGTCACAAAATGTCTAGAACTGAATTCATCAGACAAGAGATGCCTTGTGGAAACTGATAGTGGGCATTTAGTGGCTCCATTAATTATGTTACAGTGGACTCTTCTGAGCTGATGATGTCAGAAGTCACTGCCTAATGTAACTTTTTTTAAACCAGGTTTCTCACTGGAACCACTGTTTCCACAAACTTGTCAGTGTGGCACACTGTAGCCATAATACAACCAGCTCAGTCTGGCAGAGCAAGTTCCCACTATATAACAGTACAAACTGTTTCCCTGCCCTCCCCATGTCTAGCAGTGATAGGGAGATGGAGGGAAGCCAGTTGGCTTTGATTCAGTCCAGATAAGGTGGAGGTGATTCTTGCTGGCAGGGAGACGCAGTTGGAGAAACTGTTGGAGACCATGGTAGTGTTCTGTTGTGAGTATTTGCCTTTCTATCGTCTACGTGATTTCTTAATCTCAGGGCCTCAGTAAACTTCTTTCTGCTCTTGAAGATGCCCATACAACAGCAGTGGCTGGAAATATCCATTCATTTATCCAGCTAGCTATACAGCTGCCTTTCTTTTTAGGCATGAACTTTACCACGCTTCTCCAAACCTGTCACCTCAAGTCTAGACCCATTGGGAAGTTCCCTAGTTCCAGCTGTCATCTGCTCAACTCCCTTGAGGTCTAGATGTGAACAAATCCTAAAGGTTCAGGAGATCTATCTGGCTCTTGTGTGAGAAGGATCTCACTAGGTGCCTATCTACATCTTGAGGCTTTTAAAATCTAGCTCCCAAAACCTTGAATGGCCTAAGGCCAATTATCTCAGAATCCATACGTCCCTCTGCCCCAAAATGGCATCTGAATTCATTAGGGCTTCTTCAGATAAGTGGAGTATTTAGGGCATTTTCAGTGGTGGCCCTCCCCCTGGGAATTCAGTCTTGAGGAAAACATGCCAAAAACTGGACATGAACCAGGCAATCGTTTCCCCTGGTTAGAGTCCCAGGTTAGTGACCCAGGATTTCTAAGCACCAGTTACAAGATAAGGTTCTCAAGGTGCTGAGATTAATTCTATCAGTTATGTAGCCAAGTCAAAAGTGAGTGGCAGTTTAATTCATTAAACTGGGTAAGGTGAATGGCCCCTGTACAACAATTTATACAAAGGTCTGAGG
>NW_005842444.1:543084-563926 GCF_000455745.1 Alligator sinensis | reverse complement strand
AGCAGGAAGGAACAGCATCTGTCAGTTAAGGCATTGTGCTGCCCTGGCTTGTGCTGGATGCAGGTGGAGCACATGGACCTAATATAGATTGGATACAGGTAGAGGTTAAGAAGCCAATGTGAGCTAGGGTTTTCCAAGGACAGAGGTAACAACTGGATTCCCTCCTGTGGGACATAAGAGAGTGAGTATCAGTCTCAAAGCACTAGGCCACTGATTTCAATGTAATGGCTTCCTGGCCACCCTTCACACTTAAAGCAGAAAGTCTCACAGAAAGCTCATTGTAAATTCTAAGGTTGCGTGTTGTAGTTGGCACAGGGCTCTGGTGCAATTAAAAAATGTACATGATGGACACCACTTTGTTTGACTAGCCCATAAAGCAGTAGTCAGTCCTGAGAGAAAGGGTTAGTTATTGGAAGTAAGCTTCACAGAGGCCCTTCCTTCTCCAGAAATGGGACAGACATTGCAGCAAGAATTCGGGGTGAAGTGAGCGGGCTGGCTTCCCCATCACCCTGCACTATCACTTGCCTCTATGCCAAGCAGATGGGAAATGTCACCAGTTGGGGTGGCACCAAGTACAAGGTGGTGGAGAAAATGGATGCTGTCATGTCTCACCTGAGCAAGTCCACCTGCTGTGAAAGCACCAAACCAACCACCCCTCCACTGAGCACCTCAGTGGGCAGAGTCCATGCAGACTGTGTCCGCCAAGTGCACAGAAATGTGCTCAAACTGAGCAGCAAAGGACAGCTGCCCCGCAACAGGAGTAGGGACAGCACTCGACTGGTAAAGGGGCATGCACAGAATGCTACCACCATTGCTTGCATAGCTACATACACCACACAGGTACAAACCCTCACAGCTGGTTATGAATCTGCTGGTAAGGTTGAGTCCTATATATATTTCCCGCCCCCCGGCTTCATATTGAAGGTGTGTTGCTTGCTCCTAACTTAGTTTTCTTGATGTTACTCTTCCTCAGGAGAGTTCTGAGGAGTCTGGGCAGCCCATGGCTCAGGAGGTGCAGTTGTAGCAGGGCTAGGGAGCATCTGCTCTGAGCTGCAGGTGTTTGTCACCACCATGGCTGCTAATGTGTCATGCAAATAGGCAGTAAAACACAGCCACCTTCTGGGATCCCTCTGCAGCTGTAGCTGCTCATCCATGAAGTTGACATAGCCATGCTGCCATGAAAAAGGGCCAGACTTTAGCAGCTATATGGGAGGTATGTGGAGAAGATCTAACTGTAGAGAGAGGCTTTTCTATAGCCCAGTCCAAGGCTGAGAGAGAGGATAGTCTGATGAAGACTCATTTAATATCCTCAGTGGAGAGATCATACATTAGGTCATGTTCCATTCTGACCTGCTACACATGCAATTCCTCTGCGTTCAGCACTGCCTAAATCATCCAATAGCTACTTCTGTGTTTAAAAAACAGTTCACGTTTTTGGGCAAATGCACCTGGCAATAAGAGTGTGTTATGAAACCACTGACAGGTTCCTATGTGTGGTGTCCACTTTCCCCAGCCTAATATTGCTGTGCCTCCCAGGACCACCTTTCATTTCTCTTCCGTTACAGCAATGAAAAGAGAGTGTCTTGTTTCAAAAATGTACATTGCCCTGCTCCTTATTTCCAGTTTTGGGGCCAGGTCCTGCTGTTCTGCTGTTGCTACTAACATAACACAAAAGTAACCTGGATATTATTTCAGCTCCTGTTAGCACTGACACTGGCTTCACCCAGCTCACTACTCTTTATAAAAAGCTAGAAGCTGCTAAGCAGTCATGGGAAAAGTTTATGAAAAATGTAACTAGTTAAAGTTAAAAGTTAGTACCCTTTAATATTAACTTGAGTTAAGTTAAAAGTTAAATATTTCCACTTTCAACTAGTTAAAAGCTAAGTTAAAAAGAGAGTAACTAGTAAAAAGTTAAGTTGATTCGTGAGAAATGCATGAAACACGGTGAATTGCCTCTTAGCATCATTTTTCATTTTCAAATGCAATGAGTGGGTTTCTTTTCCATAAGCCCACAGAAGCACACTAATTTGCTCGGCAGTCACCTGGCTTTACCTGAAAACAACGTTATACTTGTTGTACAGTTTTCAGAATAACAATTTACCGATACCTATGTAATGTTAGATCCTTCTCACCCTCTCCATGTGAAGTACTTTGTAAAAGTCAATGCATCATATAGGTATGCCAGAATAACAGAAAGGAGATATTCATAGCCAGGTGGCAAATTAAAGCCGTTTCTACAGAAAACCTCTGTTGTTACAATTTTTGTTGCTCAAAAGGTAACAAAAGGGTACGAAATACATCTGAAATAGAAATAATGGAAGTGTCTGAAAATCAAAATTAGACTGAAACGAGGAAATCAGTTTAAATGAGAAAAAGAATGTTTATTTGCAAAGCAGAAACTGTGTAAACGTGCTTATCGAACTTCAGCAAAAGCTGCATTTCAAAATTTACATCTGACAGTTTTCCTCTTCTGTCTTGCAAAACTAAGCCCCCACTACTGAACAGTCGCTCTACATGGACAGATGAGGGAATGCTTGTGTAACAGATGAAAAAACTATTCATAGTAGGTGACATCTCAGGTAAGTTTCTCACAGATGAGAAGTAACGCTCAACTTCTTAGGCCCTGGGCTGCTGGTTCTGATCTTCATTAAAATGAAAAAAGTCATCATCTGCTTCACCCTCACTATTTGCTCCCACTCTTACTGGGATCAATGTCTCTGCTTGCTTGTGCTTGTTCCCTCTCCTGCAGCCAGCTGGCTGCCCTGTTGACTTCTGCAAATGCACAGAAATGCCAGCATGAACTAAGAAACTCTGGGACTTGTAGTTCTTAAGAGACCATATCTCATAGGAAGGCACACAGCTCTCGCTCTCAAACAAGAAGTCCTAGAGTTTCAATAAAGAAATATCGTTCCATGTAAGTCCTAGAGAGTGGCTGGGTCAGGGGAAACTGTGAGAAAGCTGGATTTCAATTTTTTTTAACTTTTAACTTGTACTTTAAAAAAAGTTAAAGTTAACTTTTTTTTAACTAAAGTTAAAAGTTGACAGTTGAAAATTTTAACTAATTAAAGTTAAAAGTTAGCAGGTTTTTTTAACTTGTTAATTAACTAGTTAATTCCCATGACTGCTGCTAAGGGTTCATTCTTCCCTTAACTTGCCCCAGAGCTGCCTCTGCTTCTCTTCCCAGCTCACCTCTCCTTTTGTCCACAAGATGGTACTAATTCCTCTGTGAGATGAGACATGGATAGAAAAATGCTTTCTCAAACCACCCATCTCTGGGATGGAAAGCAGACGTGTTTCCACAGCTAAACTAAAGAGCTACTTGGCAGTTTGAGACAGGAGGTGCTAACCCTGTTGTCCAACTGAAACCATAGGGACAACACATGGCTTGAGTCTCTGAGGTTAACTTCACTTTGGGGCAATAGCAAAGGATTTAATGAGAAATGGTCAGTACATTGGTTTGTCTTCTCTACTGGTGCCCTTTTGCCAACAGTGTTATGCCAGCTGGGACACTGGGAACTGATGTAGGGGGTACAACCTAGAAACAGCTGTGAATGTTGGTTCCCTAAGCGAGGGAGGCAGGGCTATAGGAGCACATTAAGGGCTTCTGTAACAGAAAGGCTGACGAGTTCCTAAAGACATTAACACTAGAGGGTGCTGTGGGGATAGCATTGACTTTTTCCAAGTATATCTGATGTGATACACTTTGCATTTTTTTCTGTGATGTTTTAATCTGATCAAGTGACTTCAGGGCATTTTCATTTGAGGTGTCTGTCTGTGGTGATGTCATTTTCTGGATCACTGCCCCTCAGATGTGATGAGTAAGGCACATTCCTGACTTCCACTCCCATCCCAGAAGCCTTATTATATCAGTATCAAAAAGTGTATTTCTTCAGATGAGGACAAAAAACTACTGTGGTGGAGCTCTACAGTAGAGTTGGGTGCACTCAACTAAGGGATCATAAACTGTCTATATGAAGCCAATATAGGGCACCATCAGTCACACATCTTTATAGGACCAAACCCAGTGCCCGTCACCACCTTGAGATCTGAGGTGGAGCCAGCAAAGAATTGTCCCCAGACCATTATATTTGAATACTTGGGTGGGGGGCGGGGGTTGATTTGTAAGGACATTACCCTCTTCTTGTTCAAGGCTTTGTTGATATTGTACATGACTCTATTTTGAGTGAGACTACAATGGATACATGGATTTCCCTGAGCAGCTCTGAGGTGATGTTCCAGGGCAGGCCTTCCAAATGGTGAGACTGTAGTTATTCTTGCTACAAATCGGACTAACAGTGACCTACAGTAAATCCATCTGAAGGGTGGATGTTCCTGTGATGCACAAATTACTCTTTTATTTCAATTCAAGAATATAACTGGTACCATTTTCAAAAGCAAACTTAAACTCTAACAATGATCCACACTTTCCCCTCCTGTCTGTACTATAGTGCTGATTCAGCAAGACACTCAGCAAATAAACTCATGTCAGGTGAGTCCATTACAACCTGGCTTTCATAAAGCTGCAGTAGAGCTCAGGAGCGGAGCTCTGCCTGTTTCTGCCTGGGCTGCATTATTGAGCCATGTTAAAGGGAGCTGTAATCCGGTCTCTCAACACCATTGACGTCAAAGTAAAGATAGCAACTTTAGTTAGTCTATAATTTGTTTGACAAGCAGAAACCCCACCAACATGTCTCTAAGGGCTGTGACTGACATGCAGGGCACAGTGTTCTTTTAGGATAACAAGTAGCACCAAATCTTTAATACCGCATTAAAATATCATCACTCAGTAACTCAGAAGGTCAATATTTGCTAATGCTTGCTGCCTGGAGGTACCTGACTTACTGCCCTACTGACTTTCCCTATCCTGAGAGCAGGAAATAGCTGCAGCATGTTGGGACTTGGTAAAGGTGTTATTCTTGTAAACTCTTATTCTTGTAAGCTCTGTGCCTCAGCAGAGGGGCCTACCTGAGCCTTAGAACAGGTATTGTGGAGAACAGGACCTGGGGAACTAGTTTGTGGGAGCATCTTTCTTCAGCTACTCTATATCTTGCTAGTGCAGAGCCCTCTGTTTTCTTATGACCCTCTGGATGATTGATTTATCCAGAGTTCATATGCTCACAAGCCTTGTGAATGTAATTAAGAAACAAGTGAAAGATGGTGGCTGCTTCTTCAGTTTCAGAAAGGATGAGAGAGAATCCCAGTTGCAAAGCCTCATGTCCGTTTGCAGAGCAGCGACATAATAGAAGAACATCAGTCCTGCAAAAGTGACGTCTCCGGAGGCCTAATACCGCTAGAGCGCTTCCAGCTCCTTTCCAAATCTGCTCGTATAACACCATTCATCAAGGGAGTTCGAAATACTTCTTAAAGATGAGTTCCAAAAAGTCTAGGTGACTTGCCCGCAGTTGCACAAGAAGTCTGTGATGCAGTCAGGAAAAATATCCAGGTCTCCTGGCTCTTGCGCATGGCCACAAAACCATCATCCTTCCTTCCTTGAGAACCAAATAAATATGGTAAATGAATGCTGGCCATGAAGAGCCAGATAACAGGAAGGCAATAATTATCTGTTGTTTTATCACAACTGAGATATCATACTTTTCATGTTAAAGTAAGTAGCTAGCTGCACTGCCTTACTACTGTCTTCAATTATCAGCCTATTCCTGTTATCACTTTTTTGTAACCAAAAGATAAACATGCTAGAATGCAAAATCAGATTTCTCTCCAAAACGAGAAGAAATTTCTTGCTACTGAAGTCTTCACAGTTCTTTAAAAATCCATGTAGGCACAGCAAATCCTGAAGCTTGGCCCCTCTCTTCATAATACAGTGCTCTGTGGTAACTTATCCCATGAGCTGAACTGGCAAACCTTTTGCAGCCTGAACAAGGAGGTTAATGTTACCTATCAGGAGATCGTGTTTTCCTGCAGTAGTTGTGATCCTTACCTGGCTGGCTGCTTATCTTGGGAGGGAACAAATTCAATTCATTGTTTCATGTTGACTAATGGCATTAAAATTACAAGTGCTTGTAGATTAACCTGTTCTGACATGTTTATGTATGCTAACAGCTTGTTCCCAACCAGCAAGGGCCACTTAGATAACGGGAAATCTGCTCAGAACCTGACAATTAAAGGCCTGCATAAAAGCAAGGGTCCAAATGTTATGTGTGCATCTCCCCACAGGGCTGATTTTACTCTTCTTGCTGCCTTCCTCTAACACCCCTGCTGGTGGCAGGAGCACTCTCCTGTTTTTTTGTGCTGTCCTGACAGTCCAGTACTGCATGATGTGGGGCAGCTTGAAGTTTTCTTTCACTGACCTGGAAGCTGACTCTTCTTTTTCTGCAGTGCTCTACTGCCCACTGATGAGAGTTTGTACTGTGTCCTGGCAGGGCTGTCTCTGAATGCATTGTATCACCCCTCTTCCAAGTGCATGGGCCACACCTGGAAATGCCCTGATGGCCACAGATCATCTCCAGCAGCTGCTCTCAAGCACACAGGAGACTAAGTTCTTGAGAGTGACTGTGGAGGAACACCACTGGTGCAGCTTTGCTGGCCAGTTACTGGGTTTGGCATGTATGAACAGGGGTGGGTGAGCAAGGTGGGCTCAGGACTGCTATACAGATATCCCCATAGATACTTAGATTCTCAGAGTAAATTTCAAACCAAGATGACTCTTCTGGCAGTGTATCATTGCCACCAGGGTGCCCTACTAACCCCAAGGCAGACAAGGTTCCTTGGGTGAATTTGATATCTTTTATTAGACCAACCCAAATGGTTGGAGAATGGTTATTAAGCAAGCTTTTGGGTTCAAAAACCCTTCGTCAGGCTAAGGAAGCTTCAGCAGTTGGTGTGTGCTCTTCCTGGATGGAATGAGCTTTTCATCCATGGACTTTTCATTCCATCCAGGAAGAGCGCACACCAACTGCTGAAGCTTCCTTAGCCTGACGAAGGGTTTTTGAACCCAAAAGCTTGCTTAATAACCATTCTCCAACCATTTGGGTTGGTCTAATAAAAGATATCAAATTCACCCAAGGAACCTTGTCTGCCTATGTCCTTAGACCAACACGGCTACGACCTAAACCCCTACTAACCCCAAATAATTTCTGTGCAGAGGTTCAGTCATGCTAAGTCTGGCAGATCATAGTGTCTAACCAATGTTTGGGTGAATTAGAGAATGTCTAACTAAGAAGGATAGTTAAAAGTGTAGAAGAGCTTTAAATTTAAAATGCAAACAAAAGCAAAAATCTTATGGGCCCTTCTCTGCTGTTTTTATGATGGGTAACAACAGCTTCAGAAATAAAGCAAAGGCTTTGTTTGTTTGTTTGTTTGTTTTACATTAGAAATAAAATGGTTCCTTGCATTTCTACAGCACTCTCCTGCTGAGGAGCTTCAAGTGCTTCTGTGAATGTTTTCCTGCTGTCAGCTCTGTGTAGTGAACACAACCAAGACCAAATTACTGGAATTGTTGTGTTATAGATAGATAGTGACTTTCTCCACGTTACAAAGGAAACCTGTAGTGGAAGCAAGAATAGAGTACATATTTCCTGATTCCCAGCCCTGCGCCTCGCCTGGGGGCCGTCATTCTACTAGGACCCCTCCCTCAAAGTCAAGTTTTTTAGCAGCCTTGAAGGATCTGGAATGTGACATTGTAGCTGGGTATAAAGGCCAAAGTCTTTGGCTTCAAACCATGTTTCAGGTCCTCCAAAGACCAGTTAAGTCTTCCAGAAAGAGAATTGGGGTGTGATAGCCCAGATGCCAGCACTGGCACCCCTCTCTGGGGTGTGGGGGGGAGGAACCAAGACCCTTTGTGACCTTGGACAAATTACATTGTCTCTCTGGAGGTCAGTGGTGAAGTCAGGTACAGAGTCCTCTTCACTAAATTAGCCTACACTGAGCCATAACCACTAGGTTATCCTCCCTGAGCTTCTACCCCATTAGAAAACCAGATGTTGTCGTCCACTAAAACCCCACTGGAAAGCCAGGTAAATTTGCTTGCCCACAGAAACCACAGGAAAGCATGCAGTTTACCTCAATAAGCTCTTGAGTTGCACAGATCCATTGCATGGTGGGAGAAGAAGTAGTTCCTCTCATTGGTTTTGAATTAAAAGGTGGCGTGTCCAAAACCAGTAAAGATGCATGGGGTTTTTTTTCTTTTTCTTTTCCACAAGGACTTGCAAACTGTGGAAGTCATTACTATGGGATGAAATCAAGGCACAAAACCTAGCAAGAGGGTTGGATGCCTATATGGATAAGGACTTACCCAGCTGTAATAGTTAATGCTAAGAAACCTGATTATATTTTGCTTCGGGACATAAGCCAGCCTGTAACTACAAGGATGAAGTAAAGCCCACAGCTGCCTAACATGAGATTTTCTTCACACACTGTTGAAACATCTGGTTCTAGCCACTTCTGGAGACTGAAAACTGAACGAGATAGACCATGAGTCTGACCCAGTCTGGCATTTTGCATGTTCCTCCCAAGCTTATGGAAAAGCTCCTTTGCGTGCTAAGCATCTCAGTGCAACTATTTTTGGCCCAAGGGTTTAGCCAAACACAGTGCCCCAAGGGTTGTTTCCGTGATGATGGACTCAGATCTTTCTTTGATACAATCCTGTTTATTTACAAAGGATGTACAAAGTCCTGTTTACCTTCATGTGGCAGGAATCAAGGAACGGTGTCTTGGCTCCCAGTTCAAAGCTTCTTCCCAGTCAGTAGTGCAGGCCAAAAGCTTTTTCTTTCTCTACTAGTCTGGGATGTGGGAAGTCCTGGTTCAAGTCCCTGCCCTACCTGCTTTGGGCTGGGGCATTCAAACCCAGCTCTCCCATGGTGGAGAGTTCTGCCCAGGGTCTCTGGTGTGTCTCGCTGGAAACCTTCTCAACAAACATGTTGTCAAAAGCAATGTTTCTGTGAAAAGGTCATTTCTGACAAATGGGCATTTTCTGACATGTTGTCATAGCTCCTGACTGGCTCTGGTCATCGTGCTCTATTCTGTGGAGACCAGCAGCAGCTTCAGTTCAGGCCTGCCTCTAGGGTATGGCAACCCCATGCAAAGTAAGGCCTCCAGAGCTACAGGCAGACTTCTGTGCTTTGGACAAGGCAGCTGGTTGTTTTCAGGTTAAAAAAAAAGGGGTGGGGGTAGGGGAGAGGGTTTGGAAGCAGGCCGCAAAGTCTAGTAGCTAGTGCATGGGATTTCAGGTCTGAAGACATGGGTTCTAGTCAGATTTGAATTTGCTTAATGTTACTAGGCAAGATGCTTCAAGTTGCTTGGTCCCTGTGTCTGAGTGTACCAAGTGAATAACAATAATTCTCTGTTGCTCAGGACAGTTGTAAGTTGGCTTTCATTTACACTGGGCAGCTGGTTTGCTATTCTTGTAGTTAAGCACTTCATGAGACTGAAGATACGCTTTGTATATAGAACCTGAAGCACTTTGAAAGTTGCTTACTCTTTATGCAGAAAAGGGAGGCAGAAAGAGGGAAAGTGACTTTTCCCCAGATCACATGCCAAGCCAATAACTGACCCAGATCTGAGAGTGCTCACTCTTCCTTACCATGTGGTGAACCTGGTGCCATCCTCACATGTGACAGATCTCACTTGCATCATCTTCTTGGCCTCAGCTGACCAATGTTAAAAGCAGTACACTTCCCAATTAGAGCTAATTTATATAGCTGGCATGCAGGTACAATGACGTGAATGGGAGGTCTTGGTTCTGTCAAGAGCATTGAAAGTGAACCAAGGTTCTGCTCATAATTAGTCCTTTAAAAATTACCAGGAGCCGTTCTGGACACCATACTCATTAATTGTACTATCATCGTAATTACCCAGCTATTGACTGTACATTCTGTAAAGATGCTGTTCCAGCAATCAAAACAGTGCCTTGAACTACAAAATGCAGCCAATTTAATTTATTTTTTGCACATTAGAAAGGTTGTATAGTTTGCAAACTGATTCATAAAGTTTGAATCTTGCATAGTGAATGACTTCTTAACGAAAAAGCAAATAGAGCCAGAAACAAAGCAATTGAAATTTTCTGGCTGCCTACTTTCTTGAATGAATGAATGAATGAATTCAGAAGGCAGTTTGTGATCAAGAGCCATGACTTTTGTTCAAGAGATAGACAGCCTCTCATCAAGGTGTGGAAGAAAATGGAGAATAATTCTAGGAGAAGATATCAGCAAAAGACTGAAGCTTTGGAGTGAACAACAGATGTGAATGTCTGTATATGATAAATTTAAATGAACCCTTGCCTGCTCTTTGAGGAGAATGTCCTCCTTACCTGTCTTGACTCCCTGTAAAATGCTTTGCATCCAACTGATCTGTCCTTCCCTCTGGCCAAGATAGGCTAAACACAATCCTCTCCCAAGTTCCTAAACTAGAGCAGGGCAAGGCTACAAACATGTCTCCATGGACAGTTAGCTGGATATTTACATGACTGAGCTTCAGCTGTATTACCAAGTTTTATAGTGAGAATGCTCCCAGAAAGCAACCTGACACACAGACATCCATGGAACATGAACCTATAGAAGTTGTTGCTGCAAAATCCCATTGACTGCGAGGGCTGGGATGGGTGACACGTTTAAAGCAGTGTGAACAAACGGATCTCACATTAACCCCTGCATCATTGTAACCGACTGAGTTTGGTATAGAATCAAAAAAAAGCAGGGATTAAATTACACTGGTGTGAACTACGCTGGCACAGATGTCACCCAGCCCATGGTAACCATTTGCTCAAAGCAAATGGGCTCTTCTTTCCTGTCACCTAGTGGCAAGGCATTGTAATAGTGCTTACCGCTTACAAAACTGCTTCCCTCCTGCAGTAAGTGGCAGCTAAACTGCAGTAATTTAATTGTTTCATCAGTGAGTAAACCAGCCTGGAGCACCCGTTAGTGTGGACACATGAAATATCTACCACAGATCAGCTGAAGTGTAGATTTCTTAACCTGTCTGCACCCTTGCAGCCTTAATTAAATGCTCCTGGCTCTTAAACAGGGACAGCTCCTACTTTTCAGCTGTGAAGTTCCTCAGTGTGATCTGCAGCCTGGTAACCTAGACAGTGAGCCTTGCTGTCACTCACATAGGGCTTTGCTGCTCCTTGCCTAGGTCAATAACAGCATGGCTAGGAAGCTAGACTCTTGATTTCTGTTTCTACTGCCACAGACTCTACCTATTCCTTTGTATCAACTGCCCCTGTAGTTGTTCTTTGCAGAACCTTTTATCTCTTGTATAACCTGTGACACAGGGCCACTTTTGAGAGGGACCAGTGAGAGGTAGCTAGCCATGTTGGTTTGAATCAAGCAGAAAGCAAGGTAGATTTGCATCTTACAGACTAACTAGCAATGCCTCTGAAATTTGCATTTCCCTGTTGTTGCTTGCCACCAGCCCCAAGAATGCTAGAATCCTGGGATACTGTTGAGTGAAATGGAGGCCTAGGTCTCTCCTTTGCAGCTCAAGTGCAGTTGCAGAGATAACCAACACTACCATGCAGCAGCACACACGGCAGGCAGAGGTGCCCCATGTTTTAGAACTCAAGGCAATTTAACGCCTACTGAAATAATCTCCTATTCTGTTTGCAAAGCAGCAGCCCAGGATCTCATAGGTGTAGGTATGTAATGCACAGAGCAGGGAGAGAAGCTGACTGGATTTAGGTAGGTAATGAGGATTTTTTAGGCAGCATTCTTTCTTACATTGTTTCATAATGGGAGCAAGGAATCGCAGGCTGTAGCTAATCGCAGTGCCCAGAGAAAAATAAATTCAAGCCCTGGGGATGAGGCTGTATTTGCATAGACAGTTGTTGGCTTGGAGACTGCACAGCTGTGGGAGGCCGAAGAGCTAGGATTGGAAAGGTGGTTCTTGCCACCTCTTTCTGTTCCCTTCTTTTCTCAGCTACAAGAAACTCCCATAAGGTGACAGTAAATCCCCTTTCACCTCTTCCTTCAGTTCCTTTTTGGCAAGCTCGAGCTCTGAGTTCTTCTCTGATGTCTGGGAGCAGAAGTGATCAAAGCAATGCCCGGGAGGTGGGGAGTCAGTGGAGTTCCAGTTGCTGCTGGGTTGAAACACTGAGTAGGAAGTTATAAGTACTCTGTCCTCCTCCCCCTCCTGCAAAGCAGCTGGCTTGGTGCCTGGTACACAAGAAATCTCTGTAGCCCAGTCATGGAGTGACCCATTCCTCCTACCACTTCAGTCCAACTATGGCATTTAGCTGCTGTGTTACATGTGTGCCTTTGAAATTTGAGGGATAGATGGAGCCAACCACAGGAGGCAAGACATCAGAACCATTAGTAGCTAGTCCACCTAATATGTCAGCTTCTTTATGTGGTACAGAGCAGGGAACACGTGTTCCAAGGAGCCAGCGTCTGTGTACAGATAAGCTCAGGCGGCACATCCTCACCTTGACTCTGTGAGTAAATGTAATGAGCAGGTAGTCTGCTTGCCTGTTTCTTCAAAGTGCTGGGCAGTTAGCTGTCCCCTTACACCCCACTGTTCAGATGGAGAACCTAAGATGCAGGGAAACTGAATTAGCTGCCCAAAGCTACCAAGCCAGCGTCAGACAGGGCTAGAGATCCAGCATTCCTCCTCCCAGGTTGATATGCTAGTCCTTTGATTTGCTGCGTCTCCATATGGACTTTGTCTTTGAGAACCTTAAACTTTACAAAAAGATCTTTAACTATTTGAATATGTCAATCTGGATTACGCAACATGTTTGTAAGTAATGTAGGTTTGAGAGTGAGCAAGATGCACTTTGTATATTGCTTATGCATTTCTTTAAATATGAAATGCCAGGAGTTAAACTTGAGGACCCCAAAGGATAATTTCAAACTAAATTATATTAAAAATCTATATTTGAAACTAAATGATATCTAAAAAACTTGCTTCTGAAAACAAACATGATGAATGAAAACAAATATCCAACCTGTTGTATGACCTGGGCAAATTACCTGCATCTTCTCCTTTTTCTGTGCGCGTATTTTGACACTGGCTAATTTTTTAATATTCTATGTTTCCAGAAACAGCACTCTGGCAAGAGCATGTCCTGACAATTTAGAGGGTAATGTTTTGGCTATTCCACTGTAGATGTTCATAAGGATTTGTGCAGCTAACATAGGTCATAGATTATAGAAAGGAAATAGGGCCTTAAGTGAACTTTGGTGCCTCTCATTTTGGGTATCCAAGTCAAAACAGCACTCAGACAGAGACCATATTTTCATGAAGTGTGGTGAAGCTGGCTTCTGGGTCAAGTTCTGTCTCCACTTGACACCAGAGATAACAGTTCAGTTTTTAGGTTTTAGTCTGCATATAGGCTGCCAGATTCCCAAAGTAAACAGACAGAACCCATCTCATCCCCACTGTGTTCACATAGTTATTTTAGTTGTTACTTGTGCTATGGTGTGGGCAACGTTTTTTGGACAGAAAATGTTTTTTCAAAGTGAGTGTCCCTTTTAACGAGAAGATGGTCTTTCCTCCCTGCAAAGAAATGCAGCACTCCATAAAACTCCCTTCCTCTCACCATCTGACAGAATGTGATTTTTGTTTTTTTTGACCATTGGCTCAGACTCCCCATCTTCTTCAGGATTTTGTGATGGTTTGTGGGGAGTAGGTCTTTTCTGAAATACTTTTGGGCATAAATTTACTGCTGTGCAAGGTTCACTTGAGTTCAGGAGGGCTATTCCCCCTAAGTAAAATGAAGCACGTGCATAACTCCTGGAGGACTGAGCCCACATGTTTGTGGGATTGGACTGCTGCCCTGGAGGGCTGGAGCCAGCCCTCTGGGAATGCGAGTAGGTTTTACCTGTGATTGCAAGTGCCCTTGGTGCTCCTGGGTAGGCTTTTTGTAATACATCATTCAAAATAAACTGGCCCAGCTAAGAAGAAGGGCCATTTTTTTCTCCTTCTATGTTTCTTTCATTTAATAAAAATATTTACCCACCCAGGTAATAAGGTGCATGTGAGTTGACTTTATTACCCTTAGTGACGTGAAGTGATTGGTTGCTGGGTGACCTTGCTTCTGGTTTTATGGTCTAGACTAGCAGGGGGGTGTGGCTACACTGTTGAATTAGTACTGAGTTGTCAAGTTTCTCTTGACGTGAACAGAGGTTCAGTGTCAGGGCTGTTATAGTACCAGGGAAGCGAATAAATCTGGTTTGCCATTTGTTATGTGCAAACCTTGATCTGCAAGTAAGATCTGAGGGAGATAAATATCTGACAACAGGAGCTGTCAAGTCCTGAAAGAGAGGCCAGGCTGTGTACCTCGTAGCAAACCTGTGAAAACCGGCAAGGAACTGTGATCTGAAATCTTGGATTAGCTCAAGAGAATATAAAAAGCCTGTGTTCAGCTTGCTGAACTGCTTTAGCAAAATGCAGTACTGGAGAGTCTAGCTGGTTTGGTTTGGTCTTGTCTGGAGAGTTATTTGATGTTTTTCACTGGAAATCAAAGCTTTTCAACTAACAAAACATGGAAGAAAATGAAGGAGCAGATATTCTGAGAACCAGCCCTGTTTCTAATGGCCCTTGGTACAAGGTGAGAAATATATATATATATTTGATTACGGAAAATATTCTATCTTTGTATAGTTTGTGACTTCAATAAACCATTTCCCTAAAGCCAGAGTGCATATACACGCTGCACCGGCCTTTATAAACAGCTGAAAAACTGTCTTCAGAGCAAGATTGTGCTAGACATTAAATACAAATGAAATGGTGATACTGGTTGTTAGAATAATGTTCTTGCCAGTGTCAAATACCAAGAGTTATTACATTAGAAGCACTAAATAACTGAGTGTGTTGCTCTGTTAAGGAAATAAATTTAACCAGTTTTTCATCTGTTTCCAGACAACTCATAATTTCCAGACAACTCATAATTTTAGCAAAGCCGCTGTTTTACCATTTACAGGTCAAATACGTTAGTAAAACCATGGTGAACATAAGGTAAGATAAGCATTAACTTATGCAAACAAGTTGACGATTCAACTGCAGAGAACTTGATGTCCGCCGGTAAACTTCTAATATTATTCTACCAAAGCTCCCTGGACAGCATTTAACTTTATTAATGAGAACAGCTGTGCTTCTTGTCAAATCTTGTACAGTGACATTTTGAGATTTGTTTTCTGTTGGTTTGCATTTGTAATTTGATCTCCTGTAACAACATTGTCCTCGGTTCACATATATCCACAGTAGCAACTCTGACATCCTGTTAAAAAAAAACAACAACTCTTGTTGTTTCCTGTGTTTTAAAATTTGACAGATTTCCAGTTTGGACAGGTTAATGTGTTTATATTCATCTCATCCTGTTACATGAGATTAAAAGATTAAGGTTTGGGGAGCTGGGCATATGATTATGATTTTGATTTTGATTTCCTGTAAAACACTGATTCGTGCCCCCTGCCCCCCTCTTTGCCAGTCCCCGGTTGTAAAATTCTTCAGAAGTCTCCATAGGAGTTTTGCCCTTAATTATTATTCGTTTTGTTTTTTTTTAGTGGGATCAAGTTTTTACTCCATATATTCAAGTTCTGGCTAAGGACACCCTGCAAGCGAAAATCAAGAATGCAGACACATTTAGATCCTTGTCTACTGAAACATACAAACTCTTGTTTCGTCTAGTCTTGGTGCCTGGTATCAAGGTGCCTTTTTTCTTACAGTTATGTTGAGGATTTAAGTGAACATATTCAGGATATGTAGATAGTGAAGGGTCTCTCTGTATTTACCACAATCTTCAATGTTTTCTTATTGGAAATAGAAATTGGTATATTATACAATGATTTCTAAAGCTTGTTGAATGCTAAAGAACCAGAAAAAAAAGAAACAGAGCAAGTGTTTGATTTGACTGTTTGTGCAGCTTCTATGTACTGTTTAGGTTTTTGATCTTGTGGGGAACTTTAGGGGCTGACTTTTCTCCCTGTGAATTCCCTTACCAGGAATATTTGTAGGTTTGCCTTTTACCATTCATAATTCTGGACCTTCCTGTGTAGAAAGTTTGTCATCCAATCAGGAAGCACAAACAACATTATCTGACTTCAGAGACCAATTAACCACTGCAAACAGAGACTGGGGACTAATCAGAGGGAGCAATTTGCAAACAAACAAGCTGAAAATTGTTCATCCAAACTATTTGGCAAGTGGTTCCAGATAGAAAAATATGTTAGCAGAAACCTGGATCAGCTTGCAAACACACACAGTCTTTATTCATTCATCCGTGCTCATGATTTATAAAGAAGATTAGAGTAAATTTATTAACCGTTTTGAAGGCAACCTAGAAAGTCATCCTTCACCTCTTTACCTTTCTCAGTACAATTCTTTTACATCTCCCATCAGACACTGTCTTATTGTCATCAGGAACCTTTCAAGGAGGGCAAATCTGAATGCATAGGAATCTTGACAGCATGCAACACCAAAACAGTAGTGAACCTATTTAGCGGTAGGAGTTGTTCTTGGTTGTTCTGAAAGTTTGGAGAACAGGTAAAGGTTTACATGTTCCTGTTCATGACCCTAAAAATATGACCTTCCCATCTAAAAGTCATGGCTTTTTATAGGTTTAATGAATACCTAATGGGGAAAACCCCTAAAGAGCTTTTTCAACATTATTTAAGATGTACAGTAAAGTCTTACTAATTTTTATCATGTTATAGCACATTTCTCTAGCAACTCATTAAGACTCAGATTTTTTAGTACCAGCCTTCACAATTCCAGATGTAGTTTTCTACTTGCAAATCACTGTAGTTGCAACTCGTTTTTGGTGAAAATATTACTGCTTAGACATCTACTTGTTTGCTCCCAAATATCAGTATCAGTGCAGAAATGAGGTACAGTGATTTGTAGGCACAAAACTGCACGTGCAAAACTGGAGGTGGTGTTATAGCACAGCTGAAAACATGACCTTCTCTGTCAGTCATTCTTGTACAATGGCGATGACAATGTACTCAGCCCAAGCTAGTCTGTGGCCTTGAGCTTTCAGCCTAACACACTGATCAAACCAGATGCACAGGGAGATGCTGGCAGGTGTTCAGTTCTCCCATCCTCCTCCCACTGTGCCATGCTGAAGCAGAGGGCCCATGTTGTTTACTCTTTTTAGGCCTTGCAGAAGAATAAGTGTTGTAGGAGTGACTTGAAGCTGTGGCCAGGATGGGAAAATTCATGCATAAGGCAGGCATGAAAATGCTATTGAGGCTGGCATTTTAGGCAGAGCAAAGGGGGCAAATGTAGGATGGAGGACTCTGAGGGCACAGGGGTGCCAGTGAAGCAACTGGTGGAGGGGAGTGCCGTAGTCTGGTCAGGCAAAAGGGTTTAGTTTTGTTCTAAAAATACCACACGTTAAATTTAGCAATGAGTGAATTTCCTGGAACCTACTATGATGGAGGGGAAGGGAGCAGAGTGTGTTCATGCACCATCCTTTTGGCATTGGAGCCTTCTGTTCAAATCCTGCTTCAAGTCACAAGGGAAAAGGGGTGTTCTTCTCCTATTTGCTCATATTCTACAACCAGCAAATATTGGTACTGTATAAACTGCCAACTTCCGTTTGAAACCTGAGAAGAGTTTCTGCAAACATGTATTGCTGGGATCCAGGATGAATGTATGGAGAAGCAAGCATTCACAGTGTCTGGCTCCAGCTGGTCTTGTTGGTACCTTGCTTTCATATATACTAAGTGTACTTGTAGATTTTAAAATAAAAAGAAGCTGGTTAGATATTAACTCCTGGAAATAGCTGATATTAAGGAGTAGCAGATTACAACACAAACTGGATGTTCACAAGCTGCTGAAGGGTAAACAGCAAATTTGCTGTGGGGGAGGGGGCAGAGAATTTGCTCATTGCATCTAGCCAGAATGCACTTGTGTGGAAACCTTGGTTCTTTTTACTAGTTCACAATTCATGCTAGTTAATCCTTTGGGAAAAATCAGTACATTTGACACAGGTGCTCAACAGTCTGCCCTTTTTCAGATGGCTACAGACAAAGGGTCATGGCAGTTATGAATGGGCTTTTGAGCCCTTACTTTCTCCCAAGTCTGCACATACCCTTTGTGCCTTACGGGAGGGCAGGGAGTTATCACACTTTGCATACTCTGGAGTAACTGTCTTTCTGCGCCTACTCTTACCCTAGCATAAGTGAGAACTGAACCAAAGCAATTTAGCCCTGATTCATTTAGGGTAATCTACCCTGCTTTAGCTCTCCCCCGGGGGCATAGGGGCAATTACTGCAGAGCAGCATAAGGTGCAATGAGTCCCTCGCCCCTTAATTGCAGGCCCATGAACAACAGTAACTGTGTGCATGGGTTTCCACAAAATTCCCAAAGCTGCTTCCCATCACAAATTTAGGAACAGCTGAGCCCCATGCTGCAAAGATTAGCTTGCTCAACACCTTGCATGTGCTTTCCAGGAAACTCTTCACACATGAGCTCTGTGAACCTTAATTATTGATGCATTGCAGAGTGCTGGAGCAGAGCAGTACTCTTGGTATTTGTTGCTTTGTAGAGCAAGTTGTTGGGGTAATTGTGACAGGAGCTGAATTGTTGGGGTGGAGGGGGAGATTCATTTTGTTCTTAATGCACAGAACAGAAGTTTGCTGAGATTACAAGTAGCTAAATAATCAGGAGAAATTACTCTATTGTATTGTGGGCTCTGGAAGGAATGGGTCTCTAGTGGGGGTACTGAGTAACAGGAAATCTGTCTAGGAAAGTCACTTACTTTAGGGTGCTAAACTGCAAAGATAACTTCATAATGTGAAGCTCCTGTAAATGGATGTGTCCCATGAATCCTGTGACCCTGGCATTTATGGTGTTCTCTATACTTAGAGAGAGAAGTGCCTGTTAAAGACAGGATTTCCAACAGGGTTCCTTGTTGGCCTACCTCTGTTCCTCTTGAAGTCACTGGAATCTGTCTGCAGTGTGTACCTGGGGAAGGATGCTCTGCAGCACAAGCCGCCCACCCATCCCTACTCGCATGTGCCAAACCCCAACATGAAGCAGCAAAGTTGTACTGGGGATGTGCCCTCTCAGGGCCTGTGTCTGGTGTGCTGGAAAATAGCCACCAGTAAGACCCCTGTATCTGCGGTTTCCCTGTTGCATTTCTGAGTTTGGTGCTTGTGACTGGGAGAGCATGTGCAGGGCATTTAGAAGTGTCGTTCATTGGACCAGAGGGGACAGTGTAGATACACGTGGAGGGTCATTGCCTTCAGTGCCTTCAGAGGCAAACCAGCAGTGACTCTTGTCCTTATCACCTGGTCTTGTGAGATGCTGAGCAGTCTTGGCTCTGACCACATTCTAGGTGCTCTCCAGCTTGCAGGATCAACCCCTTAGATGTGGGGTACTTATCACTAGCAGTAAGGACACAGATTCTCACAGTGGTGCAAATGCCCAGTGCTGCAGACAGCTCTGTTCTTTGGAATTCAGACTTGAATCTGCTACACTTGGCCCCTGTTTCATAGGAATTTTTGGTTTAGGACCTGCACAGTCAATGGTATTAAGAAAGCACAAGGGTTTCTGGGACCTGTATTGTGAGGCTGTGAAATCCTCACTAAGATGGAGAATGGCAGTGTTCTTATTTTGCCAGTACTGCTGGGAGACTGGTTTGTCCATCAAGGGCCGCATCCAGACGAGCGCGGCTGTTTGTTTCCCTCAGGACAAGTAGCACCGGCACACCTTGTGCCACTGCTGCTTGTCCCAGGGCAATGCCTGTGCTATGCATGCTCTGGCACATGGCAGGTTACTCTGGGTTAGGTAGGGGACTGGCCCCAACAGCCTTACCTGGGTTTCTGGGGGCCTTAAGGAACTGCAGCCGTGCTGCTCCTGCAGCTGGAAGCCTGGCAGGCAACTGGAGCCTTGCTCTGGCTGGCCAGGCTATGGTTTTGGGCAGCATGCCCTGCCGCCACATGCACCACTACTCTTTTCTGTTGGTGTGGGGTTTTTGAATGACAAGAATCTAAGGATCTCCTGGGGTCAAACCTCCCCTTCCACCAAGGTAGCAGCAGGGGGGCATGCCTGCATGTGCAATGTGTGGTGCCAGAGATGGGTCTGTGGTGCCACATACTGTATGTCTGCACTGGTCTGGATGTGGCCCTGGAGTGCAGTGAAAAGATTCCGATGCTGTAGCCAGGGCTTGGAAGTATCCTACCAGCACCTTTTTCCTGCGACCTTCTCATTCTCCCAAATTCAAGCTTACTTATTTCTGGTTGGTTGGTTGGTTTCTGAGTTGGAGTCTCTCGATGAGGGTGCCTTGAAGCTATGCTGAGTGTCCAGGGTATGGAGACCCTTATGATGACAGTGTGTTGATAGTATGAAGTTAAACATGTTATGGCTCATCATAAAATATGAAGAGGGAGAGGAAGGGCCGTATTATGAACATCTGTATGATTCTCTGTGAGTGATTTTTGCCTTTTGGTACTATGAGTGAATGACCTTGGGAGTATGCTGCCATTTATCTTCACTGTCTCCCACTCTTAATAAAGATCCAAACCCAAGAAGACCGGCAGAACTCAGTGGGATGTTAGAAGTGAAATTTTAAAGACCAGTGGCCCAATGAAGCCTCATCAAAGGGAAGCCAAACTCAGGGAATGCATTTGGAAGTCAACGTCTTTAAGGACAATGGCAGGTGGTGAGTACCACCTCTAAAAATCGGGGCAAGGTGCCTCAGGCTGGCCATCTAAAAGCAGTGAGCACTTGTTAGGTCATTTCTCTGTGCCTCAGTTTCTCCACTTGTAAAAGATGGATAGTGATGCTGTTCTCCTTTGTAAAGTGCTTTGAGGTGCAGGGGAGGGGAGTTGTTTTACTTTGGCTGCATTTGTATTTCAGTTCTGCCTACTTATCTTTTTCCACTTTTTTTAAAGAATCTCTTCCACAACCCTGTGAAAGAAGGAGCTTGGCCCCATGCTAG
>NW_005842444.1:533934-542940 GCF_000455745.1 Alligator sinensis | reverse complement strand
GAAAGAGTGAAGAGCAGTGTTTTTGTAAACTTGCAGTGCACAAAAATGTGACCTTAGCTAATTAAAAATATTACATTAGAAACTCTGCCCTTAGAGTTGCACAGTGCTGTTGCACAATCCCAGAGAGCTATTAATCTCGCAGGCAAAGCAAAGCTGTCACAATGAACGATGGAACCTCATGCAAATAACTTTTCCTGTCTGTCAAGGTCTTTCTTTTCAATATCTGCATTTTGTTTATCCCTTGTAATTCCACCGCATTCACTACAGGAGGGGCTTCTGCACTGCTGACCAAAGACAAACCCGGCGGCGGGACTGACTCATGAAAGCCTTGCCAAGTCAGCAACTGGCCCCTGGGCTGGGATATTACAAAAGCAGCTGGTTTCATTCTCTTACTCAGCAGTGGCCAATGGCTCTCCTTGCAAATAAGCAGGAGTTCTCTTACAGACACTTCTGTTTCATAAAGGCTGCTAGGATTTGCCGCCGTACACTTTTGTCTTACCAGATTTGACAGATAAAATGGCCATCCCATTATGATAGCCTTTATACACAGGGTAAAAGGAACAGAAGCTGTGGTTATAAGAGGATGGGCTGTAGCTGAGCTGTGTTTCCCTGTCTCGATATCCTATAGATGTGACTTGAGAAAGAAATAGAAATAGTCTTTGCTAAACTGAATGCATGTTAATAGCTTCAATAAATACCCAGATCACAATAATTCTCCTCAGCTCTGAAATTTCCACCATTGGTTACTCTATGAATTTATCTCTGCCAAATTTTAACAAAAATAGACTTTGCTATTTGGCAGTCATCCCAGAACATGTGACACTAGGCATTTAAAAAGCTGAAGAGCCACAGAATTAGTATCTATGTTGCTGACTTTCAGTCTTGATTCTTTCCATCAATAGTTCCTCCATGGACATCTTTGGTCCCCCAACTTGTATTGACGTTCAATTCAAGGTAACAACACAGCTTTTTTGAGCTCCATTGAAAATCTTGTCCACTGGCCTTTTCATGCTGGAAATGGTGCCTCAAGAACCTTGTTGCTTTTTATCATTGTAGCAATCTACTTCTTACCTTAGGATAAACTGAGCACCCAGGAAGCAGGCTATTACTTTCCACTTGGCAAGAACACACAAGTCTTTCTGCTAGCATATGATCTCCAGGATTTCACAGGTTTTACCGCGGCTGTGCTCTGTGCACTGTCTGGCAGTGTTAGAGTTGTGCTACTTTTCAATGAGCACAAATACACAAGTTTCACATTAAGCAGAAAGCGACTTCCCCACTCTGTGATCTTACAGTTAAGGTAGCAAGTAACAGTCTATTTGTGCTGAGCAAAATGCTACTCCAGGCTGAAAGCAGACCAGTGATATCTATGTGAATGTAATTTACACTGTGTATTTTTTTTTATAATTCTGATTCTTTCAGGGCTAATTCTACACCAGATCTGAATAAGTCACATCAGCACGGAGGCTGTCCTCGGACTTACACTGGTGTAAAAGCTGCTTACTTCATTGCAAATGTGTAGTCCGTCCAACTCTTCCCTTACGTGGGAAGTTTTTCACCTAAAGGGCTGTCTGTTTTCTTTCTTTCTTTTTTTTCAGTGTGTTTTATACAGCACTGTATAACAGTTGGTCTCCTGTCCCTGGTTGGTGGTCCTGTGCACTATTAAGCATAAGTGACAATGGCAAAAGGGCATTTAATTTTCAAGTCTCATAAGGAATCCAGTTGATACTTGGAGCTAGTGTTGCTTATCTGTGGTCCCCTCTACATTTTTTGGGCTGCAGATATAGGCTTTTGGGAGTTCTGAGGCCTGTACCATGCTGATAGCTCTTCTCCCCAGGTCTTACCAAGCCATGCGGCCCAGGTGTCTGAGTTTATTCCAAAAACCCCAGGCTTCCAGAAAATGACATAAAATAATATTGAAATGGGAACCGCAAGCTATAAAAACATAACTAGAGCTGGTAAGTAAAATGAATAAGTAGCTGTTAAATGCAAAATGAAAAGGTATAAAAGGACAGTGGAAGCTTTTGCTATTTAGTCTAAAGTGTTCTATAAATAAAGTTAGGTTGCAAGATATTGACAACATTGGTCACCCCTAATTTAAGATGTCGTAGGCAAAGGAATAAGCGGCCCATAGAGCTGACTAATGTGGATGGAAATAAAGAGTAATTTGGGGAGGTAATGATATAATGCAGTGCTTTTAACTGCAGAGCTTGCAAGCTCCATGCCAGTTAATACTGTCTGCTCAATAATAACACTTTCCTCCAATAGCCCTATATGGAGATTGAGGCTGATCTTTATCTGACACTGTTTACTTTGGAGTCATGATAATTAAGGCTAGAGCACCAGCTACCTGGTAATTAAAGCTAGAGTGTCATCTATGCATGTAATTAACATGCTCCTTTGCACCTAATTTATTTTGACAGTATAGATTAATGATGGTAAATGACCAACAAGGTTTTATCATGAGATGATTCTCTACATTAGTAGCTGCCTTAGACAATTACAGGAAGTGATTGTTAAGTTCAGCTATTGTCCTGGTGTAATTGCGCTTGTTAACTCTTAGCATTGCTTTGCAGTAAAACCAATCTAAGAGCTTAATAAAAACTTGGTTATGGTCCCTAAGAGCCTGAGCCACACTCCTAAGAGGGAAGAGGCTAGAATGTCCAGGTAGCACTGGCTGGAGGTGACTTCTCCGATTTTTTTCAAAGTTGTTAAATTGCTTTCAGCTCCCTTTTGATATCGACAAGAATGGGGCTGGATCAGCACCTCTGGGTAGTGGGCTGTCGTGTCAGGAGGTTTGCTGTGCAACAGGTCTTGCTATGCAGTGCTGGTGAGGCAGTTGGTAGTTACCCAGCCTTGACTAGCAATAGTGTTGTTGGTGGCTCGCCTGTCCCCCTGTCCTCCTTAGTGCACCAGCCAAGCTAAAACTCTCTCCTGCTTTTGTGTGCATTCTGCATCCTCCGTAGCATATCTGTGCAGGAGCCGCCACTGTTTAATTTTGGGGTTAGGTTCATGTAACAGGAACTGTTAGATATTTACATGATGATTCCCCAATTAAATATATCGAGATGAGTCTTTACATTTGGCCATCCTAAAAAAAAAGGCTGAATCGATATGACTTGCTCAAGGGGCTCTCCCAAAGATGTGTGATGGAAGGTGGTTTTGACTGTCTTTCCAGAGCTGCTTGCATCATCTTGATTTTCAAGCCAAAGGAGAACACCCTAGCTAAACACTAATGTGTCACACCTTGCAGAAAGTGATAAATGTTACAAATGCAGTTACATTTTCCAAAACACCCGACACCCTATCTCTGATTAGTTCTTGCAAAATGTGGTTTCTTCATCCCCTTGTCTTCTAAGAGCTTCCTTGTGTACACAAGTACTTAACCTGACTTATTTAAAGTGCGTCACACATTGCTGCAAGAACACCTGATTAACTGAGGTGATGAAAATGTATTGTTCCTCTGTCAATCAATAGGTATTAATATGTGGGAGTCCAGTCCAAAAATGTGTAATCACAATAGAGATTTAGTGCCTTTGGTATTGAAGGTTGCTGAGTAAACCAGCTCTAATGCCACACTCTAGGTGCTATCACCTGCTGGCCCACAGAGGTGCTGCATGAGATGTCTCTCTTGGAGATGTGGCGAAGCTTGAATCCTGCATACCTATAACTGGCTCTCAGATATTTCAAGAGAAGGTGTAGAAGTCAATAGTATAGATAACAGAACAGAGGGACAAAAATATTGTACCAAGATATTTTAACACAAACAGGTATCCAAAATACCGTGCTAAAGATTTTAAGTTCCCTTTCACTGAAAAATGTATAGATTCTTTCTTGAGAGTCAGGACAGAAAGTGGCCCCAGAAACTGGGAGAGATCATTAGGCAGAGTGGAAATAAGGAGCTGTGGCACCTCAACTTGGGTTGATTGGACAGGCAAGCAAAAAAAAAATGCTTTCCAGGTGCCTTTTCACATGGCCAAGAGCCATCCAGCAGCTCCTTTTGTTGTGTAGACGGGCCACAAGAAAATGATCCAATTTATTTAAATTTAAGATGACCCTGAATGTAAAACAACCCCCCCCCCCCAATAATTAGATTCTATACATGGAAAATTTGTAAATTTGTTACAATTATTGGAGAGTCATCTTTAATTCATCCATCCACCACTGCAGGGGGGCAGGTGGGGAGATCAAGCAGCTTGTCCCCTACTCGCCCCCCCCCACTTCCCAGCCTCTGCTCCCTGCTTCTATTCCCCACCCCCCTTTCTTACTCTTGTTCTGTGCTGGCAGGCTCTATGCATGCTGAAGCCTGGGGCGCTGAGCACAGCTATTGGCCTTAGCCCTCTCCCCTGTAGCAGCAAAGCAGGCTGTGTGCTGCTGCCATGGGGCCAGGCTGGGGCTGTGCTCAGTATCCCAGGCTGTAGCAGGAACAGAGCCTGCCAGTATGGAGCAAAGGTAAGTGCCCCACTGCCTCATATGTGATAATAAGACAAAGGGCTTTTGTGTCAATGTTAAATGGATAAACCCCTCATCTTAGAATCAAGTAAATATGGTACCATTGTTACCTTTGAGTCTTTAGGAGCTGAGTAAGTGGGAGACGGGATTCTTTGCAGGAAAACCTAGTGAGGAATGTTCTTTTATAAAAGATAGAAATTGAAAGAACGCTGCCGGCTGAAAATGTGCTGACCAGTTCTCATTGCCAATGATTGCAATGATGGGGAAACCTGAGGTCCTTAGCTAGTGACTGTCCAGCTGGGCTTAAAAGTATATGTATTTGCAAACAGGCATTCCACATCTACTTACTTTTTTCAGACCCTGGCAATAGAGGAGGAGTTTTATCATGAATTTTTGAACAGCTCTAGAACTTGCATTTGCACAATCCCAAGTGCTCTTCACATGTGAGTGCCTTCAAGTGCCTTCCCCTTGCTCTCTAAATCAGTGCTATGGATGTTTACCTGGAGAGCAATTAAGAATACAGTGCACTGGATGAAATTGTCTTATCAGAGTGCACAGTAGCATGCCAACAAAAGTGCATGTGTGCAGAACCTCTGCGCATTCAGATTGTCCCTTAACTCCTACTGTAGGCCCAGGAGCAATATTTTGCTGAATTTCCAGCCTTTGCTCTTGCCACTGGCAAGACCACAACAGGCTGGGTGGCAGATGCCCAGAGTTAGGCTAACTAGGTCTCATGATATCTGCCAAATGTATCAGGTTAGCGGCGGGCCAATATGAGGACCAGGTACTGACATAATCACCTACTCAACTAACATCCCTTCCATTCAGGCAGAGGATCAACTCCAGTCTGCAATTTACTTTTTCCAAGCAGACGTCCGTCCTTTGGAGGATCCCCAGCCTCTGTTTATGCCTCTGGAATAATTCCCTAGGAAAAGTCAGTTTGCCAGCAATGGCTAGAAATCCACTCCAGACTTGAGTTTCTTACCTATCCTAAATGGTTTCTAGTTATTTCTCTGTGCATGTCATCTGTCAGCAAGATGTACAGTAGATTGCTGGGCCACGATCCAGCAAATGGGTCATTAATTGACAAATTTATGGAAAAGCCATTATTGTTCTGCTTTGCCATCAGATATTAACTTCATCCTGGCTGCTGATGGATGGTGTGTGATGCATTCTACATTATTCCTTCTGATCTCGAGTAGGGTGCCTGTTCTTATAGCAATGGGTGATGAAGGAATAGCTGAGGACTGGCCGGGGGGAGCCATCAAGAGGGGGAAGCAAGGAGCCGGATTCCATCGGGCCCCTTGCTCCCGCAGGAAAGACCAGCTCCACGTGTTTTGAGTCTTAGTCAGATTTAGAAAAGAGCAAGAAGTGGCTGAGAGAGAAAACCACGCTCTGGGACAGCTCTTGAAAAACCCTGGGGATTTTCTTGTCACAGCAGTGTTGACAGACTCCTACCCTCCACTTCAAACCTCCTGAGGGAGGCCTGTGGGAAGGGGATGAGGCAGCACATGAGGTGATTCAAGGTCTGGGAAGTTTTTCTGCTGTGGATCCAAGAATATTGTGAATTAGAGAGAGAGCAGGGGGAAAAAAGCAGGGAGGCTGCATCCAGTGATCTCCAGAGGTCCCTTCCAGCCCTAAGCGACTGTGACTCTGTGAACCACCATCAGGGTTGGGGGTGTGGAGAGAAGGTTATGTAGGACAAAAACGTGTGTGTGGGTGTGTGTGTGTGTGTGTGTGTGTAACAGGAAAAAATGTATCAATGCAATTTGCTTTGTTCAAACTGAAACCATTTGTTTGGGGTTTATAGAACTGTTTTTTAATTAACAGCATTTTTATACAAAAATACCATTTAGTGAGGAAATGTTGTTATTTTGAAAATGGCAAAAGAGATCCCCTTGGTCTTTTTGAAAGAGAGCATTTCATTTGAAAATATTAAAATTTAAATGTTTCAACATTTTTTTTAATTCCTCTCAGTTTCTTTGGCTAAAGCCGTTTGTCAAAATCATCCTGATCTTGCAAATAGTTTTAGTCATCTCACAATTGCATCTTTTGGCAAATGTAATATTTGTTTTTTAAAAGTTTCACTCCCTTATAGCTGGGAGACCCACATCCAGGGTTTGAATTATAGGAGAGCTTGGGGGAGGGAAGGCTGAGCCCCGCCATAAGAGACGAGACCCCCTTTGTATGATTTGACAATCATAACCTGGGGGGGTCTCCAATTTTATTAGGGCATCGTGATGGGCTGTCCAGTTTTTTTTGCAGACCCGCTGCCGCCCCGCCAGAGTCAAAGCGTAGTTCGAACCCTGCCCACATCCCGTCAGTGCTGAACTGGTTCTACACTTCCCTAAGCCCTGCTCTTTACCTTCCACATTGATGAATACTTCAAGAACTCCATGGCTTTTCAAATCCCTTGCCTTCCCCTTTTCACGGTGGCTCCACACACACACAGGAGGGCAGTTCTTGACCCTCTCTCTGCACATTTACTGTACAGCTCTTGTCTATAAACTGAGAAAAGTGTAGACACGTTTGGAGGTAATAACGCAAGATTTGTTATGGAAACCGGGAATATGCTGTCTGCTTGGCTTCCAGCTTGCTTCCCTAAATAACAGAACTGTTGTCATGTCTGCCAATAATTTGCGAATGGGATGAGATAGTGGATCTGTCATTTACACATTCCTTTTTTTTTCTGAATTGAGGGAAAATAAAACTGATGGAGATGATGGGAGATAGAGACCAGCTCTTGACCAAAAAACATGAATTACTGGGATCTCTCTGGTTTCAGGCTTGGATGTGCCTGGAGGTTTATGCCATAGATAGTTTAATAACAAAGTCTACGTTGGGAAAGTAGATTTGCTGGTGACCAAGACAACCTCATCATTGTGCAGCGTGTGGCTTGTTACTGGAATAAACTCTCACTAGCTGGAGGTTTGCATATCATGCTTCCAGTTACCAAACATGCTTTATTTTCTTATGGTAGCTGGCATGACTTTGTACATCAGCCCTTTGTAGTCAATAAATATGACAAGGACTTTGAAATGTTGGTTTTGTCAAATTTATGATCCTTGGGCTCGACAGGCTGGCCTGAGCAGTGATTTTTTTTTTTGGTTACCTCTAGCCACTCTTGGTGTCCCAATGTGGAAATTAGAGTCTGACCAGGTCCCAGCGCGCAGCATGAGAGCTTCTTCGTATTGGCCTTCATGGAACAGAATGGCTCTACGTTCAAAACAAGTCTTAATTTGAAGCTTCTCTATCAGCGTTTGCTTTTTGCCTGTGAATGATATAAACCAGTCACGTTTTGGGACTAGTTTGCAAAAGGATTCTTCTTCTTTCTAGCCACTTGTATGAAATGGCTAGGATTTTACAAGTTCTCCAGCCACTTCATAGGGGTGCTGAGATGGAGGTGGAGTTTAGCTGTGTGAAACCACATAGTTTTTGGTTCATTGGTTGAATCAGAACGTAAATGATAATGATGATGATAATTCAGGTTAAGGCAATATTCAGCTCGAAATAAAATGTTTAATTTTAAGCTCCTCTCTCCCCCAGTGTTCTTAAAATATATATTAAGTAAATTTTGAAAGAAAATGTCATTTTGAATTTAAAAAAAGTAAAATGATTTTATTTGAAATAATGATGCAACTTTTTCTAGCCTTTTTTGACTAAAACAATTCACCAAAATTGGCCTGAATTTGCAAAAATTTTAATTGACCCAAAAAATCATTTTTTCATCAGGACTTGCTCAATCCTAGAGTGGACCTCTGAGCCCTTGTCTGGTGCCTATCTTAGTACAATATATTTTAGAGAATTTGGTGCCATGTAGGAAACGCAATATTTCTTCATTAGGTGCCTTTCCTAGTTCTCAAGGTTTTCTAATTTATCACCTCAGATATTATCTCTGTTAGGTAGTTTAACATCAGCTGCTTCCAACTGCGTTGTTCTATTTTTGTCACCTGTTCTTTCTACCTCTTCCTATGTGTGACTGATTATCTTTTCACATCAACTTGAAGCAATTTATTTTTCCATCCATCCATTTGCTCTTAGCCTTGATTTCTTTATTTCCTTCTTCAGATCACTTGACAAATGTCAGATTTTGAAGGAACTGTCATCTGCAATAGTTTAATATATGAAAAACATGATGACAGCTGTCCAATTTCCATGGCTTTTAATCATATTTATTTTTTATCGCTACTAGGATGGAATGTGTTTTAAGTTGCCAAATAACTAATTTTAAGTGTAAAACGATTGTACAAATGAAACCTTATTTGTCAGAATTGCTCTCAGAGTCTATGCAGAGTCCTAGCTTTTCACTTGAGTGACGGAAAGAAATGTTTCTCCTACAGCTTTGTATTATTAAAATATAACCTTGTAGCTGCCTTGATTTGTGTATCTTAAAAACAAATGCACTATTATTACATAATGTCATTTTGTTGATTTTAGGTTAGACAAAATTTGTTCAACCTCTGATCTTTTATACGATGTACATGTACCAACCACACTTTGGATCTGTGTATGCAAGGCACATGCATTATTATTACTTTACTCATGCAAGAGCTA
>NW_005842444.1:519960-533903 GCF_000455745.1 Alligator sinensis | reverse complement strand
GCTGAAACAGATCCAGAAAAAATCATCTCTGGGCTGAGACCAAGCACAGTCCAAGTGGAATTTGCTTGAGACCGATATGAGCAACTGAAAAAGCGGGGTTATAGTGAAAGCAGCTTTCCAACAATTAGCTATTGTAGTCACTACTGATGAAATTTATACTGTGCTTTGTGAGAGAGAGAAGCCAGTCTGAGGCCTGCCAGTCAGCCAAAAGCACTAAATGTTTTTTGCCCAGAAGTGGGATGTGTAAAACTACATTTCCCCAGGATCCATGCCAAATGACTAATCTTGGCCTCTTCCAGGCATTCCAGCGTGTCTGGTTAGTGGTTACCCCAGCCATCCTATTATGTTTTTGGGAACCATGTTTAACAGCAAGGTGCATGCTATACAGAGGGAGTTGATAATGGAGCTAGGCAGAGCTGGTAACCACGTTATGGTGACTTTACATTAAGGGTATCCTTTATAAAGAATGTGCATGTATTTGAAGTCCAAGTTGTAAATCACTTATAGGCCATTTGGTTCGGCATAGTATACTCCAGGGTCAGGGGGGTGGGGAGTGGGAAAGGCAGACTTTTTCTTTCCAACCTTGAGCAAATTAACTTCTGTTTTTTCCCTGAAGTGACAGCCTCTCTGTCATACCCCAAAGATGAGCTAGAAAGACTCTACCCCATAGTAAGTTACTTCTGAGATGAGCTCCAAATGCTTCCAGTAAAAAAAAAAAGCTTGCACCAGTTTCTGGAAAGGCAGACCAAGCTTGTATGCCCCTCTATATAACTTCAGCTGCCACAATGTACTATGTGCACCTTAACATAGTCCTATGTGCAGCCATCCCTTTATCATGATGCACAAAGCTGCTTCTGTAGTACAGAACCACTTTTTATAGGGCTCCCCAGATAGGTTTTGTGTCATTTCACATGATTTTCCACGTTAAGGGATAAAATGTGTTTGAAAACAGTGGTAGTATTGGCATGACATTGTAGTTTTGATGGTCTAGGAAATGTGTAAGAGGAAAGGATTTTTTTAGGATTGAAAACAGTAATATTTCTCACCCTGTGATTACCTTCTGGCAGGAAACATGATGCTTGAACACTTTTATCTTAGCTAGTATAGCTGTAAATGGTATTTCTTCATACTCAAATGTTTTTTGGAATCTTAGGGAACTGTTTTGCCTGCCTCAGTGGTGCACATTATGGTTTCCACATGTTAATCACAAACCTCCTACAAAAGAAACATGCTTTAAAATGGTTTTCTTTTAGTTTTGCTTGAGCCAGGCTTTCTTGCTAGACTGTGAGATATTAGGTGAGTTGTGGACTAAGCCTTTTTATATGAGGCTTATTGCTTTATAAAGTTCTCATCCATTTGCTTTCTCTCTTCTAGTTTTTCTGTTCTCGTTACCTGGAAACTTCCCATTTCATACCACATAGCCTGTGGTTTGGCATCAGTCCCTTAGTGGAAAGGTGACGTCATAAGACCACTTTACCCAAAGTGCGTGGGTGAGGATAACCACAAGAATGAGCTGACCTGCACAGCAATATGTTCTGGGATAGGGAAGTGTGTTATAACCTTGTGGCATGCAGACTATGTACACAGTTAGCTTTGCCTATACTGTATAGGCACTATTAAATTTTACTCACATTTTATGGTTATATCAGTTCAGCCTCTTTGCACCCTGACACTGATGTAATATTTTGTTTTAATGCAGGTCCTTAACATGGTAGATGTGCCCATATGGAAAGATTCTCCCAAGGCCTAGCTCCGTGCTGGTTGGCTAAACGACCTTTAAACTCACTTAGTTTGCAGTGGCTTTGCTGTTCTGGCACCCTAGTCCTCAAAAAAGCTCTAAATTTGCTACAGGGGCAAGGAGTTAAGCTGGATTTCCTGCTGTATACATCAGGAGTCAGATGTGTGTGTCTTGAATTTGTAGGGATTGGGAGTTGCTAATAATAAAATGGCCAATATTAACACAGGCTCCTCAGCCATACAGAGTGACTTTCAGGACTACATGAATTGGGCAGCATTGCTAGTTGCCATTGGAAGCATGTGGAGGGGAGGGGAGGGCTCCAGTGTCCGCCCTTTTGAAGCGTAGAAAAAAAACAAACTCCCTCAACCCTAGCAATTTTCTCAGCAGTAGATTAGTGGCTGCTGCCCTGTGTTCTGTGGCTTTTTATGGCTCTTGCAAGCGTACCAAGTTGCATAATATTTGGGATGAATATATGCCAAAGGCATGTCTGTAATTTTGCTGTGCCCACAAAGTAAAATCTGAAGGATGCAGCACAGTGGGCCTTATTGCAGGTCTGGTAGAGCTGTAGCTGATTCGAGGGTGAATGTGTATACCCTTGCGGGGAGTGCCTCGTTCTCAATCGCCTAACCCTCCAGTATCTGGGCTGGGAGGGAGCAGACCATCTTTTTTTGTCTATCGCTTAGCCTCTTCTCCATTAATACAGCTCTTTAATTCCTTCTCAGAAAATAATCCCAACTTTTATCATCATTATAGATAATAAAACCTAGCCCCTAAGCTGAGCCAAAATATACAAATTAAAAGTCTTTAAAACTAGCAGCTTTAAGGAAATAAACAGAGGTAGGAAACATTTCCTGGTACTGTGTGAGGTTCGGTGTTGGTTTTTGCACTTTCTCTGATGTGTTGGTTTATATACCATGCAGAAGCCAGGATACTGGCCTAACTGCAATCTAAGTTAGCTCAGCATAGCAGCTTCTGTATTTCTAATAACTAAAACTGCAGGCTGTTCCTTTATGACAGCAGTATGCTATATTGACACCTTAGTTTCCTTGCTTCGCTGACTGATGGGGCCATCTTCAATGATGTGCTGACCTTAACAGAAATAAGGGCTAGAAGGTTCAGATGGATTCAGAGTGCTCAAGCAATCGTGCTGATGCTAGATATAACTTTAGAAGCACTGACTAGGTAGAAGTAACAACTTCTTTGGTGCTTTGTTGGAAATTCTTAGTTTAGTAGAGCTGTGGCTGTAGGTCAGCATCAAATAAAACAATAAAGATTTAATATTGCCTAATGCCTACTTTACTGAACACTTTGAATGTTTGCTTGCTTAGACACCTCAGGAAAGAATGATGATTGGTTAAGGAGCTCAGAATTGGACTCAGTTCCCAAGAGAGCTTGGGTGAGCCCTAGGGCAAATCATTCACTATCTTTACCTTTAAAATGGGGAATTTGAATTGCAAATAAATTGACCTATCCAGTGTGTTCTGAGATGACTAATGGCAACCATGGGCAGGTGAATTACAGTTTCCTTGTTACATTCTTTTCAGAAGTAATCTTTTACAGTATCTTATGAGAGAGAAAATATAGCACCAAACTGGGCTGTTCTTCCTCAGGTAAAATCCAAGATTTCTGTAACATCGTTAAAAAAGTTCAAACTGAAAATGATTAAGGTAGCCTGGATGGCCTACGTGTATTGTAATTGTAATGTGCATAATTTAGTAGAGCAGTTAAAATTCTTCTAGTTACATGGCTCCTGCCTGTCTGTTTTTGTTATACTTTTTTTTTCCACTGCTCAACTGCATCATTGTTCCTTTTAACCACAGTCACCTAAGGTCAAGCTGTACCTTGCTGGGTCGATGAATTGCAAACAAGCCTAGTTAAAACAGGTGACTTCAACTTGTCCCTGTTATTTATCCTCCCAGGTTGTGAGTCTGGAGTCTGGCAGAGCGCATAAAAGTAAATTTCATATCTCAGAAGCTCATCAACTCCTCAGCTGGAGGATCGGGCCAGCTATCTTTAAGGGGTATATGATACAAGAGCTGCTAAGATATATTTCCATTATTCAGAGGCCTATGAAACTTCTTTCAGTAGTAAGTTTGGGGTTCTTTTGTTTGTTGGTTGGTTTTGCAAATGACACTTGAATTCCAGTCCTTTCACAGAAAGTCAATTCATGTTGCTATTATGAATCAATATTGTTCTCTCTTTTATAATTATCTTGGGGATCTGATCTTGCTCTCTTTTAATCAACGGGTATTTTGAGAGACTATCTCAGTTACAACTCTCTGAAGAATTTGCATGCATTCCCATTTCAATCTCTTCCTGGCTCTGCTTCTAGTAAAGATGCTTTCTCTTCCTCTTGCATTTTTACAACCTTTAGCTTTACAGCAGCCTGTTGTCTGCCAAGTGTGTTGGGTGGAAGCAGAACACCACCAGTTCAAAAACTCCACTTGGAATGAAAGGGAGTTTTGGTAAAAGCAAACCCTGACCTCTGCAATCTGATCCGTGTAGGCTGCCAGACCGTTGCATCCAGCTGATTTCAGTATAGCTACTTCTGGACATTAGAGTCTAACATGCAGCATCCCATTTAAAATCAATAAGAACAGAAGTCTGTCTGTGTAAATCAGGTAGCAGCATCAGGGCCTCAAATGGGATAATACCAATATGTAGTGGGGGGCAGGGCCTTCTTTCATGGATCTCTCAAGTGTACTTTAACAATATACCTGCAGCAGCAAGATATTGACTGGCATTGTCCCCCTGCTTTACATGTGGCAGGGTAGGGTGCTGTGCCTTGTGGCTGTGTGACAGGGCTGACTGTAATTTTAGTAATAGGTTAGACAAAGACTTTTATGGGATGGTTTGGATATGGATAATCCTGCCTCAGGCAGGGGCTGGACTAGATGACCTCTGGAAGGTCCCTTCTAGCCCTACATTTCTATGATTTTTAACACATTGATACTCCAGACTTAATAAATACAGAGAGTCAAAAAGCCCAAGGCTGAATCAGTTCAATCTTCACAGGTTAGTTTAAACTGCATAAACTGAACCAATAAGCAAGTGAACAGACATTCACTTTGGATTCTGGAAATGCAGCCACACGCCTGCAGTAGCCCAAGTCAGAAGCCGGGGGAGCACTAGACCATGCCTTCCTGGTCTGCTGGAGCAGGCAGCTTGGGCCAAGGCTAGCCTACCCATCCTGTGAGGTGAGGGTTTGTGGGGGAGGTTCAAAGCATCCTGGGATGGTGAGGGATTGAGTTAACTTGAATCTGGAGAGGGCCTGGAACAGAAGTACAATAAATTGATTAGCCTAAATCAGTTAAGTCTGATACTACATCCATCCAGGTTTATCTTAAACCAGTTTCAGCCATTTTGAAAGTGGTTTAAGTGCGTCTGAACTTCTGTTGCGTTACAGATTTGAACCAGTTTCCAATCATTTATACTGGTTTATGTGTAATTTTTGTCCCTAGCCAGTGTGGTCACTTCATGCTTCAGGATTGCATAGTATCAAAACAATAAACTGGATAGAGATAGACATGCTCAGAAATGATGACAACAGCAAATCCTTTAAGCTTTTATTCTTGGTACCACATCTTTTTTTCATCTGGTGAGTTTTACTGTCATGTTTCAGGAGGAGAAATGTTTAAATGGACCCTGTTCCTGATTGTAATGTGTGCCTTTGAGATGCTATAATCACCACGAGAGATTTTGTGCATAGCAAAATTATTTGGGTAAGAGTAAGGCTATGAAACAAATGTACTTTAAAATAATAAAGAACTTGATGAAAATGCCTGGAAATGTTTGATTCATGGCAGCAAATAAAATTCTGGAAGTCACCTGTTTGCATATTTGTGAAGGAGGAAAATGGAAATAAGTTTTTAAATAAACTTTCTGTTCTTCTGAAAGCTGGAAGCTCTGATGAAATGGCGTTTTCACAGTACTGGTACTTGTGTGTCAGAATGTACAAGAGCCTGTGCCTTTTAGCTGATCAGTGTTAACTTGCACATTCTTTGTGAGAACTGCAAAACTGTTGGGTTGTTATTACTTTAAGAGCAGGAGATGACTTTATGACCCTATGATAATACCTATTTGGATAGTTGAACCCTCTTCTCTCAATCCTCTCTGTGGAATAAATAGAACGCTTGTCAGCATGAAGGCAAGCAGACACATTAAGATCTGCCCTTGTTGGCTTCGGCTATCGTCTATATCAGATAAATGATAGAAAATATCTACCTTCCTCCACTCCTTTCACTATTGAAGATGGACAATTTAATGTCCAGACAACATTTTATAGTGGGCATTTAGAGGGAGAACACAAGACTCATCCTGGGAGGATGACTTTTTTTCCCCATCACACAGGATGGCTGTGAGTATGCAAATTTATATATAAACTTTGTTTTAGTTCAGAGAAGTCATAAGTCAACCCAGCAGTTAATAGTAAATATAAACATCTAGGGATGATATATTGTGAAAGCAGTAGTGTTAAACTCTCAGACATCAAGAAATCAAAAAGTTATTTCCATAGAAAAAATATTAACATGGCTGTATTGTATATTCTGTATGATTATGGTACATATTTAATAACAGACCATAGTATACAAAATTATATATGTAGGAAGAGAAGCAGGAATAAATATATGCATAAATGCAGCGTGGGGAAGTTTATGTTGCTCTGAAAATCTTAACTTTCACTTTATTGTACAACATTATTTTTATGCTAACTTTTTCTTGTTTATCCTGAGATCTGAGAGAGATGGATTTAACATATGAACTAATAGTCCCAGATTTAAAGAATACCTTCACTGTAATAGCTATGGGGGCAAATAAGTGGACCAGGTGGGAGAAGGAGCTTGACAGCTGTTAGGGTCCATCATTAGCCAGAGTGACTATCTGGAAGTAACATCTGGCTCATGATATGAGCTAAGGAATTCTGTTCAAGTAGATCTGAGGCCTGGTTGGAGCCCTGCTGACATTGGTAGGGCCCTTAGAAGGAATCGGGTGCCCTGAGGTCATTGCAAGATCAGACCTAAGTTTTCTACTGTATGTTCGTAAAGCCTCGTTTTTTTCAAGCATTCATAGCTCTAGGTCAGATCATCTTCTCTATTGAGATAGCCGGGGAAAAAGGAAAGAGGCCAAAGAAACTCCATAAAGAGACTTAATGTGTTCCTATCCAGTGCTCCCCAAAGCAGGAAAGGTTTGGGAAGAGCTTCCACGCATACAGGAGTTAAGGCTTCCCAACCTTGGAAATCTTAAGGGTCCAAACATACACCCACTCTGCCAACACACAGAACAGACCCTGACTGCACAGACTTCTCTGGTCTTTGTGCTACTCTGCTGCTCACGACCATTGGCTGAGTGAGGGTCAGGCTGCTCTCAGGCAGACACAGAGGGGCCCTGTGGGGAGCTGATGTATCTTAGAGTTCTGTTTCCTCCCGGTTAGATTTCTTTGAAGAAAGGTAGGAGCTGAATAGAAAAGCAAAATGCAGGCAGACCCTTGTTTGGTCCCTGTGGATCAGAAGCCCTCCCATGCAAACCAAAGAGAAAAAGCTGTCCCTTGAAATCAGCACAGTTCCCTTCCCTGTGTACCAAGAGAAAAAGTCCTGTACTTGTGCTGTATTTGTTCTAACACTGTACAAGCCGTTGCCTCAGGGGACCTGTACGTTATGGCCTCTTCCCTAGGAAGATCTAATCATTTTACAGATACAGAATTATTTCAATTACATTACTGACTGCAGCCAGACTTGTGACCCCAGTACGTTAGGACTGTACAAGACATAGTAAGCCATGATTCTCAGAAGCTGTGTATCTAGATGAGACAGCCAAGAGGACCGAGGGTATGAGTAGATGTGGGATAAAGGGACTTGTCAGAGCAGGGAGCAGAATGTGTATTTCCTGGCAGATAGGCTGGTGTGCTGTCCACTAGATTGTGCTGGTTCCATGGAAAAAATAAAAGGAGTAAATTGTGCCTAATTACATAAGATGCCTTTCAAGTTTTCAGATTTGATTTTTATATTTTGACACCACAAAAGCCATAATGTAAATATCTATTGGGTCGGAACACATCCCAGAGGCCCCAATTGGAGTTGCAGGGAAACCAGACTTTCCAAACAGCTTTCTAAAAAAGGGAAATTATAGTCATCAAGTGTTTGAATGGGAATTAGTGGTGTCCATAAAAGGCCAACACAAAATAGAAAAGACCAGTGTTTGTCCAGGAGGGGAAAAAGGAGCTGGAAGAAAGCTGCCACTGTGGGCTGGAGATATTAAAAAGTTATACAGCTTGCTGCCCAGCCTGTGACAGCATGGTTCCTTAACATTCCTACCCCATGCTTCATTGGCAACAATAAGTACCTTTGTGAAGATGAGGTGCAAAGGTATCCTCAGACCAAGCCAGTCGGACCTACTTGGAAGAAAACATCACCAATTTTTTATTAAAAATTTTTTTTAAATGACTCTTGGTTTGACCAACTGAAATGTATAAAGGACTGGGGCTGGATCCAGCATGTTGCTGGGAGCTCCTGTTGGACACAGAGCAATATCAGCTCTGATGCCAATAGTAGTAAAGGCTGGTCAGCATCCTGCAGGTTCATTCCAACTGCATTGTCTGTGTATAAAGTGAATGGTTGTTTCCTAGTATTTGTGCGCGCACACACACACACACACACACACACACACACACACTCTCTCTCTCTCTCTCTCTCTCTCTCTCTCTCTCTTTAAGGATTGTTTAGAAATACCATACTAGGAAACTGCCAATCACTATATACAGACAATGGGCTTGGAGTTTAAGTGAAATATTCTGCATAATGCTAAGTAAAAACCTAACAGGGGTCCGTACCCAGGCAAGTGACAGGGGTCCAGATAGTCCTAGGATCAAGGGGGTGGTGCAAGCACCCATAAGAGGCCTTAAATGCCTCTACACTAGTGCTCATAGTATGGGGAACAAGCAGGAGGAACTTGCCCTCCTGCTAGCTAGCACAAACCTGGACATAGTAGGGCTCACTGAAACCTGGTGGGATTCAACCCATGATTGGGCAGTAAACATTAAGGGCTACAGACTGTACAGGTGGGATAGAATGGGGAGGAAAGGCGGGGGTGTGGTGCTCTATGTCAAAGAACAACACACATCCTCAACAAACAGCACTGAGTAAGAGGAGGGGCAGGCTGAAGTGCTCTGGGTAAGAATACAAGGGGATCAGGGGGAAAGGGACTTAACGGTGGGTATCTATTACAGACCACCCAACCAAGGGGAAGAGCTGGACTGGGAGTTCTTGGTGGTCATCATGGGTGACCTGACATCTGCTGGGAGGAGCAGTCAGCCAGATCTGACCGCTCACGTAGGTTCCTAGCCGAGATACAGGACCTCCACCTAACCCAGGAGGTGCACAGTCCCGCCAGGGGAAATGCCTTGCTGGATCTGGTCCTGGCCACAGGCAATGACCTGGTGAGGGGACTGCGGGCTCTCGACCACCTGGGCGATAGCGATCATCGCCTACCGGAATTTACTATCCAGCGTAGGGTGTTAAAGGCCTGCAGCTGGGCAGTAGCCCTTGACTTCAGGAGGGCCAATTTCAATGAGATAAGGAGATTAGTAGGAAAGACACTGAGGTCCTGGAGGGTAGGGGAGTTGGGAGTTCAAGGTGAATGGTCGTTCCTTAAGGAGATGATCCTCCGTGCCCAAAGGGTGACAGTCCCAACGCGAATCAAAGGGGGCAAGAGTGCTCAAAAGCCCCCATGGCTCACCAAAGGCATTCAGGAACATCTGAAAGCTAAAAGGAGGTGTACAGCTGGTGGAAAGGAGGGGCTATCACCAAGGAGTATTATACCTCCGTTGCTCGAGACTGTAGGGGAGCTGTTAGGAAGGCCAAGGCAGAGATGGAACTAGGACTAGCGACCAGGATCAAAGAGAATAAGTCCTTTTTTAAATACATAGGGAGTAAAAAGAAGGCATCAGGTAATGTGGGACCCCTGCAGGATACGCTTGGCAATCTGGTGGTTGCACCAGATGAAAAAGCTGACCTCTTTAACAAATTCTTTGCCTTCATTTTTCTGAGCAGGAACCAGGACATCCCCCCCACCGGTATTCTGGATGGACTTAGGAGAGGCACCGCCAGGCCTAGGGTCAGAGAAGACCTAGCTAGGGAAGTTCTGGTGGGGCTGGACGTGGTTAAATCAGCAGGTCCAGATGCTCTCCACCCCAGGGGTCTGAGGGAAATGGCAGGGGTCATTGCGGGGCCCCAGCACGGTTTTATGAGCACTCATGGTGCTCTGGCCAGGTGCCAGAGGACTGGAAAAAGGCCAATGTAGTCCCCATTTTCAAAAAAGGGAGGAAGGAGGACCCAGGTAACTATAGGCCCATTAGTCTTACCTTGGTCCTGGGGAAGCTCTTTGAGAAAATTATCCAGGAACACATCTGCGAGGGACCAGCAGGGGAGATGATGCTCAGGGGAAACCAACATGGGTTCATTGAGGGCAGGTCCTGTCAGACCAACCTGGTGGCCTTTTACGATCAGGTCACAAAATCCTTGGATGCAGGTGTCACGGTGGATGTAGTCTTTCTGGACTTTAGGAAGGACTTCGATACTATCTCTCACCCCATTCTCATTAAAAAACTAGGCCACTGTGTCATTGATGCCTACACAGTCAGATGGGTTGCAAATTGGCTAGAGGGCTGCACCCAGAGAGTGGTGGTGGACGGGTCATTTTCAGCCTGGAGGGATGTGAGCAGTGGAGTCCCCCAGGGCTTGGTCCTCGGGCCCATGCTGTTCAACATCTTTATCAGTGACTTGGACGAGGGGTGAAAAGCACCTTGTTCAAATTCACGGACGACACTAAGATGTGGGGCGGGGTGGGCATGCTAGAAGGGAGGGACAGGCTACAACTAGATCTGGACAGGTTACAGGGGTGGGCGGATGAGAATAGGATGGGATTCAACACTGACAGGAGCATACCTATAGGCTGGGGAACTCCCTTCTCATCAGCACAGAGGCAGAAAGAGATCTTGGAGTCATTATTGATTCCAAGATGAACATGGGCCACCAATGTGAGGACGTGGTCAGTAGGGCCAATTGCACCTTGTCATGCATCCAAAAATGCATCATGAGCAGGTCCAAGGAGGTGATCCTCCCCTGCTATGCAGCACTGGTCAGGCCCCAGCTGGAATACTGTGTCCAGTTCTGGGCACCGCACTTCAGGAGGGATGTGGCCAGCATTGAGAGGGTCCAGAGGAGGGCCACTTGCATGATCAGGGGGCAGCATGGCAGGCCCTACAAGGGGAGGCTACAGGACCTGAACCCGGTCAGCTTCCCCCAGAGAAGGTTGAGAGGGGATCTGGTGGCCATCTTTAAACTGACGAAGGGGAACCAGCAGGCAATGGGAGAGTCCCTGTTCCCCTGAGCACTACCAGGAGTAACAAGGAATAACGGCCATAAGTTGAGGGAAAGTAGATTCAGGCTAGATATCAGGAGGCACTACTTCACAGTCAGGGCGGCTAGGGTCTGGAACCAATTTCCAAGGGAAACGGTGCTCGATCCTACCCTGGGGGTCTTCAAAAGGAGGCTAGATAGACACCTAGCCAGGGTCATTTGACCCCAACGTTCTCTGCCCAAGGCAGGGGGTCGGACTTGATGATCTGCTCAGGTCCCTTCCGACCCTGCCATCTATGAAACTATGAAACACGAGGGGTAGAGTTTACTGGTGGATTATCTTGATTTTCTGTTATTAACCAGAGATGAATTTACCTTGCTGTTATGGCTATGATTTCTATTGCAAGGTGCCTCCAACTCTTGGAGGGAAATAAGTATTTGGGGGAGGGGGCAGAAAAAGTGGGAATATATGCAAGAATAGAGCCCACCCTGCTGCCTTTCCTCTGACACTGTTGTGAACCCAGGACATATAGGAAAATAAGGATCAGGTTCCTTGTTACTAAGTTAAGGGCAACCTTAAAAGTCCTGAGATAGAGCAGGACTGATTCTCCTTCTCCATGTTTGGGGTCTTAATGCATCTGTAGAAGGTGATGCACCTTGTAGGTGAGGAGTACTAGGTTCCAGTTGTAGCTAATTTGCTCCAGAAGTGGTGAAAATGCTTTGTGGGAAAACCCACAGGAGAAGACAAGAATTTCCTGACATTCATCTCTCAGTGCTTCCTGGAAATCATCCCCTGAATGGGGAGGGGAGGGCTCAGTGGGGAGCCATGTGAGCAGACTGTAGTGGTTTACTCTGGGCTTTGTTTTGCTTTGTTTATGGCTTGTTCCACTTATTACTTTAAGTAGTTTTCTCATGTTAACATTTGGGACCCCCTCCAGCATTCACAACATGCCCCAAGCTCCTTCTGACGCCAGCCCAGCATGGCTGCACATTGCAACTCCCTCTACTGGGAGTTACAGCTGCAGAAGGTGGAGCGAGAACTGGTTTTGACAGCACTAATTTTCATGGCGTTTTGCCAGGGAATTTTGTGGTGAGCCCCAGTGGACCAGGCCCCGAAGTGCAGTTGCTGATATAGCGCACTTTACGAGTGAGGCCTAACCCTGCAAGACAGATTGAGAGGCTGAGGATAGGGTAGAGCAGGCAATAGACCTCTACTCAGCAGTGTGAGAAAATCCAGCCCAATTTGCATCTGCTTTTGCTGCTTCTGCCAGTGCAGATGCCTGAAACAAGGCCCTGTCTTTCATGCCTTTGTGTGCAATCTTAGGCTACTGGGACTGCTAATGGAGTGAGGGAATTGGGTTGGAAGAATCTGGCCTTATAAGAGATGAGTGATATTTAGCATTATACATAACCTAATACCCTGTAAGTAAATAGCTACTGGGACACTGAGAGGCATGTCATGCCAGCAGGACCGCTATTGAGCACAGTTCCCTTTAAATCTGGCTTTATTGGCACAAAATTGGAGCTTATGTACATATCATGTGAGCATCACACAATAGAAATTATTCTTTGTCACTGCACAGCATGGCAAGCCCTGCAGGGAGCTTCTCCTGCAGCTGTATCATGTGCAAGTTTAACCTGCTTGGGGTAGGATTAATTTGGGCAGTTTGCTTTTTGACAGTGTTTTTTCTTGCATACCTGTACTTTATCCCCAGTGAGAGGGATTTCCTCTGGGATGTCTGATCTATCCAGAAAGCAGGCATTGCAGTGCTGGGACGAGGCATTGGGAATGACATTGTTCTGAGCATGTTAGTAAGCATGTTACATACCAAGACTCTTCAGTTATTAAAATGCCCACTAGGCCTTTTCCAAGTAAATCTATAGAAATCTGCAGTGACTAATAAATAGCCAGTTTCTTTTCAAAAAGCTACTTGCTTAGGGGCAGATTCTCAAGTGATCAGCACCCAGAGAACTGAGCTCTTTTGAAAATGTGGCGACTTGTTTTGATGCCCAAATGGAAACGGAACTCTTTTTTGTAATGCAGACTTCTAGGAGATGGCAGAGATTCCTGTGCTGACAGTACAAATACAAACTTGGAGTTTCAAAACCCGGAGTGCATTATCTTCCTCAGACAGGAACGCTACTCAGACTACAGCCTTGGCTGCAATTGTGATGATTGCACCCAACTTGGAAGAGTATATTTCATTTCCCATTTTTGCTGGATGTTCTGTTTTGTTGTGAAAAGTTAAAGCCGATTGGTCAGTTTTGCTTTGCTTTCTGCTGGTGAGTGAATATGGTGCCACGATGTTGCAGCTTGAACCTTCCAGAGGACACAGGAGCATTTAAGTCTCCATCCCTTGGTCTCTTCCACCCACCTCATGCCCCAGGGATTTCTTTGGAAAGTTTTAGAAGATGTGTTGGGTCAGGCCCTCTGCTGCAAGACTACTTCTTTTCACTAGGGTGCCAGCAAGTTCTGACTGTAAGTCTAGAGCAAGGCTCTTCCTCTTCCCTGCTTTCAGTGGGGTGGGGGGTGGCAAAGGTGCATCTATGTGTACCAGTTTGCATCAGTGAGTTTGACTCCTTGGAGCTGTTGACCAGCATCAGCTGACATTTGTCAAATTGCTCCACAAATTCTTTACATGGCAGGGCAAATTTATTGATTACATGATATCCTGCCAAAGTGTGTCCAAAGTATGCACCTACAAGCATTAACTGATGGCTCTGGATTTGGCTATCTGGGTGTGAATTTAAAACAAGAGCAAAGAAATTTAAGTTTTCTCTTAAAAGCAATAGAAAAGGTAAGCTATAATGCAATAGCTTGAGTCTTGTCTTAATGATTTGGAGGCATGGGG
>NW_005842444.1:511366-519929 GCF_000455745.1 Alligator sinensis | reverse complement strand
GTGTATGTTGGTCTTAAGGAGTTGGAGGGGGGGGGGGGGGGGGGGAGGAGTTAACAAATGTAAAATATTCTCCTTGACAGCTGAGATCCACTAACCTTGAACCAATAACCTATATATTCCACATGACAATCTTGTATCCCAGTCAGCTGAAAGCTCTGTTTGCTTAGTTTTGTTTTTCCTAAGCAGCATGCTCTCATTGACAGGAACTTAAAATGTGTGAGAGAGTGAATTAATTTATGCAAATGACTGAGCCGCAAGGGTGCTTAAAAGCAAAAATGATTTGTGAGGCCACATTATGTCTGTGAGCCATATAAATGAAGAGACTGAAACTTCTGATTCCCACAGCAACAATAAATTGCCTCTTGAGAGGCAAAGAGTGACATAGTCCAGTGGATAGAACACTGGATTGGGATTTGAACACGTGGCCTCTCAGCCCACCTCTGCCACTGGCCTACTGAGTGACTATGGGCATGTCACTTCACCCTTTGTGCCTCTGTTTCCCCACCAATAAAATGGGAATAGTGATCCTGGTCTCTTTTGTGAAATAATTTGAGGTCTGCTGATGCACTGTACTATGTAGGAGCTATAAGTTATTTTTCTATTGCTTTGCCCTTCAAGGAGTTGGTTAGGATCTGTTTAATAATTCTGTAATCCTGCCACTGTCAGTTACCTCCTCATGTCATTCTGAGCCAGACTTCTTTTTAAAAGAGATTAATATTTTGGGGGACTGTTGCCCTTTGAGGTTAAAAAAAAAAAGTTTAAAAAGCATGTCATATACTTAGAAAAATGATGTCACTTCCCCGAGCTCCTGTGGAAGGTGAGTTTGGGTTAATGTTCTAGCTGGATAACACTCCCCCTACCCCATGTGCCCTGGGATAAGCAAGGAGGCTGGTCTACCGCAATGTGCATGCATGAGCTGCTAATTCCACTTGCTAATTCCACAGCTTCTTTCCTATGTGAGCCCCATCAGCAATAACCTATAAATGAGTCAAGAGACCCAGTAACAACACAGTTGTCCCCTCATCTGGTTACAAGACCTTTAAAAGTTGCAGTATAGACAGGACCTGGTGATGTCCTGGTAATTGATCCAAAACCTTGGCTGAGCCCAGGTTTTAACCTGGGTGTGGGCTTATGGGTAGGCTCTGTCTGCCCTGTGTTGTTATAAAATTGCCCTGATGCACTTGTGCACTGCAGGTCCTCATTCTTAGCAAGGAATTCCAAGTTGCAAATAAAGCAATTCCTAACATTATCCGAACACAAGTAACCCTGGCTTTGTGAGGTGCTGAGTGACTTGTTCCTGCTAACATCAGTGGGAGAATGGGATGCTCGTTTAAGACACTTGAAGAAACAGGAATTGCAAGCTGTGATGATTTGGGGAATCTGGCTATGCTCCCTGTGGGGGGGGGGAGGGTAACGGATGGATGAATGGACTTTTTTTCTTTCTTTTTAAGACTTTTAAACCTCTATAATAAATGTATTAAAAACAAAAGGTAGAAGTGCAAAAGTGCATGTTTCTCCTAGGGGCTGAGCGTGAAATACTTCTCAATTAAAACATTTGTATTGCCAGATATTGAAACACCCTCCACTCAATGACCATCATGGGGTTAGATATTTAGGACTATCTGTCCATCTAACACCTTGCAGAGTGCCCTCTCAATGCCCTAGTGCAACACAAACTAGTCCATATTTTGTTTCAAGGTGAAGCACCCAAACATCAAGGTTATGTGTGCCTGATCAAGAAGTGAAAGAGTTGGAGCTGGCCCCTGCAAACTGGTTTTCCTGGTTTTTCAGGATCACCATCTTGGTTTGACATGCTCCCTTCAGCCACTCAGTACAGGATAAAGAAAATGTATATGGTCTTGGAGAGATCTAAGTCGAGCACACTAAAGAGGGCACTGAGGATAGTAAAGAGTGGCTGTAGCTGGGTGCAGATAATAGTCTTTCATTTCCTCATCACAGAAGGGGCAGGCCAATGGGTCTAGGTGGCTGACAAAGGTGCCTGTGGCCAGGGTTCCCTGCAGCAGACACCACTGGAACTTGCCAGTTTACTTGGGGCTGTGTAGCTTGTACAGGGTGCACCAGTCTAGGACGGCTTCCTCTAGTGTTACTGGCATTAGGTACTACCTCCTGGTCATGTCGGGGTAGGCAGTGAGGACACAGTACGATGCACTTTGGCTGTCCACATGTACAATGCCTTCCAGACAGGATCCTAAAACAGATGCTGTTGCTGTCCTCACTGGGCACAGCAGGGGGAACAGCAGGGTACTGGCCTGGCCAGAGAAATAGACTGTGATGATTGGAGGAGAGGGATGAGGTGAGGGGCTGTTCATACATCTACCTATTGCAGAGGTAGATCAGCTTTATGGTGTGTGACCAGACCAGGGAAGTGATGAGGCATTTGGAGGTGAGGCATGGTGGCCCTTCTGCAAGGCCAGGTTATGGACCAGGGGCTCCTGCAGCAGCTCTGGAAATTGCAGGCACCTGCCCTAGGATCTCAGTTGGAAGGAGACCTATCAGGCCCAGGCAGGGTTGGGTATAAGGGTGGCAGGGCATCCCAGTTCAGGCAATCAGGGTCCAGGAGGAAAAGGTCCTGACCAACGTTGAAGTTCCACACCTGACACAGGAAAGTGATGGCCAGCCATTGGCATGGAAAGGGTTCACCAACAAAAAGCTTTCCTGAAAAGGCTTGCAAGTGGAAAACAGCCATACTCTTTGCTGGGTCGAGCAGGCCCTGCCTGTCTTGATGGTGGGCAGGTAGAGGACAGCCTGCTAGAGCCAGTGGTGCCCATTCCAGAAGTCCCTGAGGAGTTCTGGAGCATTTCAAGCAGGATCATTGATGAATCCAGGAGAGAGAGAGAAAGTTGGAAAGCTTTCCATGCGGAATATGGAGCTTACTTGCTCTGTTTGTCATCTTTTGCCTCCATGTTGAGAAAAAGCTTATGTGAGGTAATAAGAGAAATGACTGTTGTGGGGGACCGAGCTTGGGATCCGGGAAGGGTCGGCTGGGTTGTAGCCACAAACCCAGAACGAACAGATGGGCACTTGCGACTGCTGGAGTAGAATTAGGCACAAACGCGTACTGGTTCAAACAAAGATGGCTTTACTTACAGTGTCACGATGTACAGCGTAGGAAGAAAGTTAACTTCACACTCCAACTTCTTTTACAATCAAACTGAGGAGCTCTTATAAGACGAGATATCTTTAAACCGGGTCTGAACTCGAGCATGCAGGACACGGGGGTAAGGTGGGGGGGGGAATTGCCAGCTGCCACGTAGGAATAATTTGAAACCGGCCAATTAAAGTAACACATTTGCATATGAGCGGCGGGAACTTTTCCACGCCGGGGCTCTCCATCGTGCCGAGAATTGCCCTGTCTCACCGTGCCTTGTGCTAGAAAGTTCCGCTGTACCGAGGCACTCAACTAATCAGTTCTGACAACTGTATCTGCCACAGGGCTAACAAACTAGGGTCATTAAACTTTTTGGTTATCTATTCAGTACTGTTTTGCTGGAAATGGTATAACCTCACTCGATAATCTCTCTATAAAACAGCTGTAGCTGTATGGTTTGAAAGAATGGTACCCATGTAGATGAGATTTGTATCTTCTAGAGATATGTTGAGTGAGCAGTGAGGCTGCATTTCCCACATTAAAAACTGATAGAGCTGTCTGTTTCTTGCAGACAAAATAGAAATTCTCTCCAGAACGTGTATGTAGTCTTGTCCTTGCACCTGACCTGAATGTGGCTTCTCTTCTCCTGCCTACTCTGTCATCTTCTTCTGCAATCCTTGTGCTGCTCTTCCTGCTGTTCTGCTACATGTGCTGACAGCTGTAAAATTAAATTTACAAGAATCATGATCTACAGCGCTGTGGCGCAGCACTCGAGAGGTCAGGATTCTTGTAAATTTCTCTTTACAGCTGTCAGCAGGCAGAGCTGAATGCAGTCAAGTGGTGGGCAGGGTAACTTCCCTGATGAGAGCTGTGGGATCTAGAATACAATTTGAAAAACCATGAGAATTGTGGATGAATTCTACTAGTAAAAGCTTTACCATGTGGAAAGAAACAACTGGACCTGAATTGTTACATGGATTTCTTGTGAAGAGAAACAAAAAATCATAAAATTGTCTCTGTTTTATCTGATGGAGGGTGAGATTCCTTTCCTGGGGAAATAACCATTTAATTAAAGGCACAGATTCTGATACTTACTTTTAGGAAGGGCAATGCCATTCTCCATAAAAGCTTAAAAGATCAATGGGAGGACTCATCTCAAATGCTCTGAAGTGTGGGTAAGGGTATCAGAATCTGGTCAAAAGTTAGACAGTGCTTCTCACAACATGGTCAAGTACTGAAGTACTTAACCAAATCCTGCCTGCTGTACTCCTACGTGTGCATGTAGGGTAGGATTTTTAAAGTACTTAAGGGTTTCAAGACCACAAGTGCCACTGCCAGTAAACAGGATTTGTGCTCCATTGTAGTTATGGCTCTGTATGAGTAAGTAACAAAGAATCTGGTCCTTAATCAGTAACTTCAGCAACCAGCAAGGGCACTCTGTCCCACAGGCACTTGATCTGTCCTTAAAAGTAGCTCTGGAGAGATTCTGAGCTTCCAGTACTGTCATGTTGCCAGCATCCATTTCTAGCTCCTCCGGGATGAACCAGTCTGATTCTTTTCTGTGTTGCTTTAATTTTGCTTGTCTCCACAGTGGCATAAGTTAGACTCTACATCCTATTTCCATACAGTTACTTAAAAGAATTGGGTAACCCAACAATGGTACATCATGCCAAACACCTTTTTATAGCCTTTAGCCTCTAAATCAAAACCAGGTGAACAGTATATAAAGTGCAAGCCTGGTTTTCTTAGAGGGAGGTTCTCAAATTATGGTGCATACATCACAGCTGGTATCTGGGCCACAGCTGGATGTGGTATACAAAAATTGGTTTAGCAATAAAAAAATAACATAAAATCTTACTGTTGGCCTAGGAATTCAAAGCTTGCCTACAGAAAGGACAGAACTGCAAAGGGCTCCCCATGCCCTGAATCTACGTCAGGTAAAAGTTGCTTAGGAGCAGAAAGCAGGGAACTCACTAACGGGAAAGAATAAATGCTCCAGGATCCCAACTGGCTGTATAGTCATGTAGCAATATAGATAATGCTGTCTTTGAAGCACAGACATAATTATAGGGGTGTGGGTGGGGACAACGTTGTCTTTGTTCCTCCCTTCCCCACAAAGTTTTGGCTGACTTAAGGAGAGGGATGGGCAGGGAGAGCAGCCAAAGGCCGCTTTGGGCAGCAGTGGCTCTCAAAACTCTTCTTCCTGCTGCTGATCAGCTGCTGGACTAAGTAACCTGTCTGGGGAAAGGGCAGTCTCCCGCTTCCAGGGAAAGCTGTTTTCCTTGGTCTGCAGGCCAGAGAAGGTAGATAGATCTTCTGGCCAGAGTTTGCTCAACTTCAGGGGATGAAAATGTGAGGGTTCATCATCAGTTGCTGGCCTCTTTTCTGCCTGCCAGCAGTGGGACAGAGACCAGGGGGTACTTGGGAATCTGAGGGACGTTGAGAGTGTAATGGAGATTCATTTATTGACTGTGTTGTTCCAGGCATTTGGGAGGCAGATAATGGGAGTAAAACATCTGTTCAAGATGCTTCAAAGGAATGGGAACTCTACTAGTGACTGAGTCTTGGTTGCCCCTATAGCCCCTGTCCCTCCACTCTTTTATCTGGGGCAGCCGCTGGGCCTTGTCCATGGTGGAGAGACCATACTTGCCTACTGCTGTCCAGGTCTCCCTTTCCTGATCTCGGGCTCTAGGCAGGCTTGCTGCATCCCAGCAACAGCAATAAACCAAATGTCCAGCTAGCAAAGGGGGGGATAGAGAGAAATGATGTCCCTCTCTGTCCGACAGCTAAGCAGGGCTCAGGACTCTGACTGCTTTTCACAGTACTGTGCTGAGCTGTGGGTTGGAAATACTCCACAAAAGGCAGAGAAGATGATTGTGGGATCTTGGTAGAGACATTTGAGAAGACTTAAGACAGACGAACAGTAGTGATGACAGGTTTTGAAGAAGAAAACTGGAGATAACTGGGAGGTTTCAGGAGAGAGAAACAAAATGGGTTTGGCCAGGCAGAAAGAGTTAGGAGCCTAGGGTGGGATGAAGAGGAAGGAGAAACCAATGCTGGAGAAAGTGTTTGGAAAAGGGATTGTGAAGAAAGAGTAGGGAGAGAACAGGAGAGACTGAAATTGGGAAAATAAAAATGGTTGCAAGAGAAGTTTTTCTGGCTCAGGACAATTTCTGCTTCTTTTTTCTAACCCCTGCCAGTGCCATATTCTGGGTTACCTTCTCATGAGGTTTGCCCATTCTCAGAACTTCATTCTTCCACCAAATACTCACTGTGGGCCTATGTATTCGTTATTTGTCATGTAGTTTACATAAAGTCATGACACAATTGGCTAATACCTAAATCTAATATTGACAAATAACCATGCAAGGGGAGATCATCAAGGGCCATGTGAAATGGATGCATATTCCTAAAACTGTGGAAGGTTGCGGGGGGGTAGACAGAATGAATGTGAAGATGGGACGACAGAAATACAGAGGTTGTGGCAGTGGTGTAGTCTTTGGCAAAGATGATAGAGGATTGTTCTGAGGTAGGAATCTAATTGATCACAGGTATGATGTATAATGACAAAGAAACTGATGGTGAGGTTTAGTTTTTTTTAGCCATATACAATGTACATTCTATGAATGCTTTAATATCTGTTCTGCTCCCACTCCTGTACAGGTCACGTTGTTCAATGCCGATAAATGCAAGGTTCTCCACCTTGGGAAAAAAAAACCCGCAGCATCCTTATAGGCTCGGCAGTGCTATGTTGGCTAGCACTATGGAAGGAAGAGACTTGGGGGTCATTATTGACCACAAGATGAACATGAGCCTGCAATGCGATGCGGCGGCTAGTAAAGCGACCAAAACGCTGGCTTGCATCCATAGATGCTTCTCAAGCAAATCCCGGGACGTCATTCTCCCCCTGTACTTGGCCTTAGTGAGGCCGCAGCTGGAGTACTGTGTCCAGTTTTGGGCTCCACAATTCAAAAAGGATGTGGAGAAGCTTGAGAGAGTCCAGAGAAGAGCCACGCGCATGATCAGAGGTCAGGGAAGCAGACCCTACGATGACAGGCTGAGAGCCCTGGGGCTCTTTAGCCTGAAAAAGCGCAGGCTCAGGGGTGATCTGATGGCCACCTACAAGTTTATCAGGGGTGACCACCAGCATCTGGGGGAACGTTTGTTCACCAGAGCGCCCCAAGGGATGACGAGGTCAAATGGTCATAAACTACTACAAGACCGTTTCAGGCTGGACATAAGGAAGAACTTCTTTACTGTCCGAGCCCCCAAGGTCTGGAACAGCCTGCCACCGGAGGTGGTTCAAGCGCCTTCATTGAACACCTTCAAGATGAAACTGGATGCTTATCTTGCTGGGATCCTATGACCCCAGCTGACTTCCTGCCCTTTGGGCGGGGGGCTGGACTCGATGATCTTCCGAGGTCCCTTCCAGCCCTGATGTCTATGAATCTATGAATCTCAAATTCCTCTATTGCCCTCTCTCTCATTCTGCAATTCCTCATCAAATTCAACTTTGCTGTCCGTATACTAACTCTCATTCACCACTCACCTCTTAAAACTAGGGAACTTCTCTGAATTCTCTCAACAGAATCATTTCTCCTTAGCCCTCATTACTGTACTGACCCTATACATCCCTTGTGCCCCTAGTCTGTCAGTGTGTACACTTCTGTTCTTCCTCTGCTCTTCTGTACTCTTCTGTTCTCTCAAATGGTAAACTCCATAGCTGAATTTCAGTGCAGTAAATAAACCCAAATAAGCTTCTCCTCTCCCAAAACTTAATGCAAAAAGTCATGCTGAAACATGCATGTGTATAAACTCCTCCCTCTATTGCAGATATTAGAGCCTGAATACATTTGTTTTAATGATATACTATTTTTGATATTTTAAATAGAAACAGCAGTGTGTGTGTGTGTGCGTGCGCGCGTGTGTGATATCTATATCAATATTGATAGATATATTACATACACATAGATAGATATAGATATATATGGGAAACAAGACATGACTACCCGTAACCAGTACCTAAAACCAATGTCCATGCCAACATTTTAATTTAAATACATATTTTCCCCTATATTGGATTTTCATTTATGTCGCACTGACTCCGTAATGTTTCTGCAGTTGGTTGCTTTAAGTTCTTTGGAGCCTAATTGTGCATTCTGTGTTCACCTCATATTCCCACTGAAGACAAAATGGGAGTTCTCATGGGGAAATCTTGCAGGATTGGGCCCTTTTTGATTCTGGTAAGCTTTTCAATCGTGAAATCACAGGTAGGAAGCAGCAGCAATAAGCAGCAGCAATAAGCTATGTCGTATAATAACAGAAAAGCTCTGGAAGATTAGAATACCAGTATGATTCGGTATGTGGGTGTGTTCCTCATGTCTGGGTAAATAAAATTTGATATTCTGTCATACTATTGTTATATAATATTAAGTTGTCCGTATAAGTGATATT
>NW_005842444.1:505117-511335 GCF_000455745.1 Alligator sinensis | reverse complement strand
TACATTTATTTGTCTGTGACAAGTTGAGATATTAACTTGAACTGGAATTTCTTTGCCTCCAAAGTGGAGAGCAGAAAGCTATTTTTAATGTTAAAAAACATCTTGGAAAAAAAGACTGTAAAATGACAATGTGAAATTGTTTCTCAGTTCTGCAACTTTCAAACCAAACCTGTTTAGTTCACAGGGAAAAAGCTTGACTCTAGATGTCAGCACTGAAAACTAAGGTTGGATCCCTGCAAATTAAGTTATGCTCCTTTTGCCTTTTCTATCAGCATGGGTAATCGAGGGGTAAGAGGAGCTTAGCAGATGATTTTGTTGATGCATAAGGCAGAATAGACTGCAGCTCCCTCTGACATAGCTGTGGTGGCTCTGAAGTGCTAACCACAATAACAATTTGCTGGTTAGTAGAGCCAGGAATTATAGCACCTTCTTCCTCAACAGAGTCACTTTTCTTTTGCTACTTGGTGTGTGTTAACCAGTAGCACTTAAAATTTAATAAACTGAAGGTGGAAGAAGGATGAGGACAAGATGTTTCTAAAACCAACACTCAGGTATTTGAAATGAGCATGTTAAGCCATATTCTGTCATTGCTGTGAGAGATCCTAAAGGTCTGAATGACCCTTGAAACAGCATTATTGTCTGATCTTAAAATGTCTCAGATCAAGTAAATGAGGGACATAATCTCATAGGAGAAGCTTATGCTGCCATTACCCATGCTTGAACCAGTTCTGAAGGTGAGAATGGGAGGACTCCCTTCTTAGCTTTTAAGCCCAATATTAACTAGAAATAAATAGAACAATATAGGTACTAGGGCGAGACTAAAAAGCCATGTGTGGCCCTTGGCTTTGCACCTTTATAACCTGTATTTTTATCTCATTACCTGTATCTCTTCTAAGCATGCCCAATCTTATGTTATCACATGCCCAAATACACTGAGAGCTTTTGACTGAATGGGTGCTTTGCTGTTGCATTCTATATTCATCACTTGCACATACATTCTGTTTTTAATTATGGCGAATTGGCAGCTCTGCTATAGTGAAGGTTGAGAGTCACCTACTGTTTAAAGGATGGCAGTTTTAAGTGCTCTAATATTCATGTGCTGGCTTGGATTGCATATACATTTGCTGTGTCTAAGGAATAAGCAGGGTGCATTATTTGGAATTGTTGCAGGGACTTGTTCCTGTCACCCCCCCCCACAAATCCAGCTGATTCTACAGAATCACCCAGTTTTGTTTTCCCCCATCTACTTGGCTCTCACCTTCCCCAAACTGCTGTTACTCTCAGGATTTATCTTGAACAGGGCATGTCATCCACTGCCTTCTTGGGGAAGAAATGCTGAAAAGAGTTGTTGAGGCTAAAGTTTGGAATTCTGGGTTGGTGCAAGTTAAAAAGGACGTGCCTAAGGAGGTGCAAGGCATATGTGTAGTAAGACTGGGGCTCTTAGCAGCTAGAGGGCTTAGAGTATGAGGACTGAGAGAATGCAGGGAGGGGTTTTGCCCTTTCTAGCTATTACCCTGACAGCTGTGCTCTGGGGCCAGCACACCCCTAGAAAAAACACCCTTAGTAGTATAAGGGATTTTCCAAACACTGGGGCTGTTTGAAACCCCAGTTCATTGATTACTAAAGTGTTGACAAAGACCCAAGTCTCTAAAACAGTAGCTCATTCCATTATTCACTAAGGATTAGAGAAATTCTAACCGCCCCCCCCCCCCCCAAAAAAAAAGAAAAAAAGAAAAAAAAAACAAAAACCTAACCCAAACCCCAAACTCCTTTGTTTTCTGGAAGCTTGGAAACCCTCACAGAGTAGAAGCGTAAGATGAAGACATTTGAGCACCTTCCCTTTCAATGCTGTGTTTGGAAAGGGAAGTGAAGACATCTGGGTCCACTCTCTCCTCCCTCACCATTCCTTCCTATGACTGCTTCATCAAGCCAAGAGAGGCAACTCCAGGTCTCCCACTGTCTTCACTCATCCCATATTGAAGAAAAGTGTCCAGAACTCTCCATGCATCTTCTTGGAGGAGCTGGGGATCTTCCTTGCCCTTGTGCTGTGGCTGCTTCTGGGGCAAAAATGGGGAGTCAGAGCAGTGCGCGATAGGGTGCAAAGGAAAAAAGGGAGTCAGAGCTATGCAGGGGATTGTGGAAGGAGGCTCCTGAGCTCTCCATAACTCATCTCTATCCACCTTCCAAATGTGCTCCTGTAGTGATGAGACCCAGATGGGGCACTGGGAATGAGCACAAGGTGGAGTGCTGAGAACAGGCATACTGACTGCTTGGCAGTCATAAATTTTAGAGATTTGTGGAGAGTAGTTCGAACAGGTAGGCTTGGTGTGTAGCACAGCATGCAGCACTAAGATCATAGTTGAGAACTGATAAAAGGCATGCCTGGAGCATGCACTGAGCACATGGTATTGAGATCGGGATGAAGAGCTGAAAACCGTCACATAGATTTGTAAGTGCTGAAACTTGGGGAAAAGGGATAATGAGAAGGCTCATGAAGATGAAAGGAGCAGTGCATAGCATTTCTTTAAACCCAGTATTATCTGAGACATTAAATACCCCTGAGGAGCATGGGCCTGGTATGTTTCAGCAGAGAAGCACAGGGATTAATGACAGTGTTAACTAATGGCATACATGATGGGGCTCTCCAGGGCTTAGTGAGAGGTTCAGAAAGGCAATGTCCTGGAAGAAACTTTAAGAACAAGGGGGAAAATATGGGGCCTGAGAGAGTTTGGAGCAGGTAAGATGGAGAGATGGTCAGGGAAATGAGCACAGTGGAGAGAATTTGGGGACGTTGAAGTGCAGTGGTGGGAAACATGAGGAAGCTGGAGCAGAAAAGTGGAAGGTACCGGGAAGAATAGGTCAGGTATCCAGGTTGTAGCCATATTGGTCTAGAGGCAAAAGCAATCGGGACTTGTGATAGAGGTTGTGCAGGCCTCCTCCCGATCCCATCCATGTCGCCATGTGCGGGCCAGGAGTGATCCGGGCCCTTTTTCGCTCCGCGCGGGCTGTGGCCAGCAGCCCGGGCACACTGGATCGGAGAGAACGGGCGACGCTGGAATTAGGCATGGACTCGTAATGGTTGATTCAAGATTGTTTACTTACACCGAAGATGGTCGCGGTGTAGGCTGGACAGTTTCCCAGGCACAGCTCCGATTAAATCCTCATTTGAGGACTACGACAAGCTTGGGTCTCTCTCGCGAAGTTTGCTAGGCTCCGTGGATCCTTTTATTCACTCGCTCACATGAAGTTTGCTAGGCTTCGTGGGTCCTTTTGCGCGCAGGGAGAGGGATACGTCAAGGATTGCAAACGGTGACGGGGAGAGGCTAGAGGCTGATCAGACCCCTGTTGCCTGCTTGAAATGCGCTGGGTCCGATAGGCTCCGCAGTGCTTAGAGATCTTCACGCAGCGTGAAGATCCCTCCTCCTGGTGTTCGTGGAGTCCTCCCTTGTGGGGGTTCTCCTCGGAGTTCTCCAACTTGGGTGGAAACCACTCAAGCTTTTTATACGGCTAGCAAGCCAATCACTAGCCGCCACGTGTGAATAATTTCATGCAAGCCAATAACGGGGCTCGAATTAGAATACAAATGGTGGGAACTCTTTGCAAAGAGCATTTCTTAGCTGCAAAGAAGAAATGAACACTGCAAAGAAAGCTACGAATTGGCGGGAAAATAATTCAGTGGTGCCAAAGCACACACAAAAACAAAAATCACACCCTTGGGTTGTGACAGAGGTGATATATTTTAATAGATCGACTAGTTTTTGCAAAAAAACCTTCTTTAATTGCAAACTTTTGGGCACAAACACCCTTCATCAGGCATAGGAGAAAAGATTGTAAAAGTTCTTCTGGGTAGAAATGAAAGTTCATCTTTCATAGGAGAGTTGGAGATGTGAAGAATAGGGCATGTGAGGGCATTAGAGCTGTCGGGCTCTTTCACTCTGTCCTCCTTTGCTGCCCTCTTTTGTCAGCCCTTGAAAACATGTTCCATGATGACTCCATTTTTGTCCCTGCACCCTTCACAGCTCCTCAAGCTGTGGGTCCTTGACTGATGCCCACCCCTCCATAGGCAGGAAGGCTGTGTTGGAAAAAGCAAGATGGAGGGAGGGGGGAGAATGGTGACTCAGTAGCAATTAAAATGCCTCCTTTGCCTGGTTTCATCATTGCTAAAGAGCTGTTAGCAGTAAAGGAACTAACTTGGGCTGCAGCTTATACAGATGCTGAAAAGTTATTTTTAAAGAAGTTAACTTCTTGAGAACTTTATTAATGCAGAGATAAGGTTGCTTATTAGTTCACTGTGCTTTTCAGACCACTGAATTCATCAGGAGATTTTGCAGCTAATGCTGGAACCCAAGCCTGTGGAATCTAATATGAACAATTGTCTCCTATGGATCCAAATGGCTACTGCCAGCTGCAAGGAGCAGAGTTAAGGTTTCATTGTGGCAGCAGCATATCCTGTAGCTTTTAATTTCCTAGTTGTCACAGGTCTCAGCATAAGACCTCAATATGCTGGAAGTGTTCAAGATGCCATTGAAGAATTGTAACTCAGTCATCATTAATGAAATATTGGGGCAGTTCAGTTTCCTTTGCCTATACTGTATATTATTGATGATGGATAATTCTTATATTGTGGGTGTCTGCTCTGCTGGTACTTTCTTCGCTTCATTAGACAGCAGCTTTTTGAGTGTTGGTAATGTGCTCTAAAACTGTCTTAGCATTTGTAGTGTCACAATTCACACATTGGTACTAGATTAGTTGCACATCTGTGATCTTGAGAAAATTCTGGCAAATCTGCATCAGTGAAGTAGCGCTTCTTTTTTTTGTAGTTACTTGATAGAATGCTTTAACATAGCCAAGTGCTTGACATTTTTTTTATGTTACAAAACAGTTTCAGCATCTATGTTTACTGTAACTTTTTAGCATTCTTGAATGCATTTCTTCTCCCTCTGAATGCCTTCGCTGCCTGCTTTGCATACCTCTTCCTCACCAGCAGACGTGCATATGGGCATGCAATTCTTAAAGAAAAAATTACCTGGCAGCCTTGGAAAAGAATGGAAACATGACAGAAAGGCTGCAGTTACCACCCCAAGCCAAATGTGATGGACTTAAGTTCAGAGTTAATGTTAAGGAATCCAAACACTTGCAGTGCACAAAGGCACCTAAGCCATCTCACCCTGTTTGGTAGCCCTGTGATAATTATGATCACTGCGTGTTGATGTTTGTGGTTCAAGATGAGAGTGCTCTGCGCATGTCTGCACGAGATGCTAACTGTGCAATAGCCTAATAAGACTGTGAAGTGATGTCACAGCACTAATGTTGCCAGTACACTAGTGTGCAGTATTATTAGGCTACTGCACGGTAGCGTCATCAAAGAGGTGTTCACTAGGACTATGGTGCAGTAACTCTGGTTACTGCGCATTTACTACTTGGTTATACAAGTACTAAACTAAATGCGCAGTAACCACTGGCAGACAAGGTTCTTTGGATACATTTGATCTTTTATTAGACCCACGCAGACGGTTGGAAAAATTCTTCTTTGCAAGCTTTCAAGTATAAATACCCTTCGTCAGGCTGAGGAAGCACATGCAGTTGGTGTAACCCAGTAGTCGCCAACCTTTTTAAGTAGATCACCTTTGGCATTTAAAAGCAACTCAAGATCTACCATGTGCCACCTTCCCCCTGCTCAGCAGGTAAGTTTGTGGAGCAGGAAGAGGGGACAGATTGAGAATTATTTGGGGGCATGCCTCCCCAGCAGGTAAGTCTCAGCTGGCTGGGGCCCTACTCAAGTCACCCCTGCTCCTGCCTCTGTGGCAGTGTCCAGTGGTGACGTGTAGGGGGTACATGGGGTGCACGTGCATCCCTAACAGGCAGCACTCCCCGCTTAGGTGATGGGCAGGTGGGAGCGCGGGTGGCCCTCTGTGCGTGCCAGCTGGGGCGTGGGAGCGCCGGATGAAGCACTGGGGCCACATCTGGGAGCGCTGTGGCCACGAGTTTGGTGGTGGTGGCCCCAGTCACCCGTGGCACTGTCCGTCACCGCGCGGCCCCGATGTAGCCCCTGCCCGTTCCCCACGGACTGACCCCACCCCCGCCTCCCATCGACTCCAAGAGGCTCCGAGATCTACCGGTGGCTCGAGACCCGCTGGTTGGTGACCACCGCGGTGATGACGCGCTCACGCAGAGCGCTCCCCTGCCCCCCGGGGCGGGGCGGGGCGGGGCGGGGCGGG
>NW_005842444.1:472283-504564 GCF_000455745.1 Alligator sinensis | reverse complement strand
GCCGGAGCCGGAGCCGGAGCCGGGAGCAGCCCCCGGCGGCCGCGCGCCAAGCATGGGCTGCGCCCCGAGCATCCACATCTCCGACAGCCGCGTGGTGTACCGCAGCAGCAAGGAATCGGAGGAGTCGCACTCGCCCCAGCAGACCAACGCCAGCATGGCTCAGCAGCAGCAGCATCCGCCGGGCAACCCCGTGCCGGGATTATTCATCAAGTCCTCCAACCCCGCCGCCTACAAGGCGAGGACTAATTCCGCTCGGAAGGAGCGCAGGGACAACAGCCAGAGCCTGGAGGCGGAGACGCAGAGCGGCAGAGCCAGTGTTAAGGTAAAAAGTCCGGCCGACGCCCGGCGCGGAAAGGCTCCGTGGCCGGAGCGGCAGGGGGGCCGGCACGGGCACGGGCACGGGGCAGCCCGCACTGCAGCTCTGTTGCTGCTCGGGCTGTTTCCCCGGGTGGCAGCACCCTTCCTCCGCGCGCCCCGGCGCTGGAAGGAACAGGGAGGGACAGATTTGGTGGCGGGGCTCCGCAGGACAGCTTGTTGACTGCGCTGGCTTCTGGCTGCTGGAGATAAGGTCGAGGGGGGTGTGCCTGTGCGCACGGACATGGAGCACCCGAGCTTTGTGTCCTAGGGAGACGCATCCTCAAACACGAGGCGTGTGATTAAAGGCGAAGGGAGAGTTAGGAGAGCTGAAGAAATGCCTTTCTATTTACTTTATATTTCTTGGTCTCCCCGATTGGGGCCTATCTTTGGTCGGTTCCTACTATCGCAGCCTTTGTTGCCTCACCTTTTTCTCTGTTTGTTTGGGGGTTTTTTTTTTGGGAGAGCACTGCAATTTGGAGGGGAAAAAGAGACCCCCCTTCTAATTGAAAAATCAAGTGATGGATGCACCCGAGATATATAACATGGCTGAGTCGCTCCGGGTTCCCGTGCTACGGGCTGAGACGCACGCTTGTCCATGTAAGCTATAGGAATGAAAGATAGGAAGGAGCTAAAAGAATGGCAAAGCGTTTTGCAGGCCTGCTGTAATAATCAGTTTTCTTGTGCGTTTAACGTTTGTATCAAGAATGCCGCTTAGTTACAGATTTGAGCAAATTCTTCTGCAAGGAGGGTGAGTTTCTTAAATAATTTTCTTCATAGAGATGAAAAAAAAATGTAGGTAACAAGAAGAAACTGTGCAGGTTGAAACGGGATTTAACCATATCTAAAAGGGTTCATAAAAGCAATTCCACATCAAATTACTATTTTTTTGTGTTATAAATACTGCATAGGGAACTTATCTATAAACCTACATACATGTAGCAAGACACACGGATAAAATCATGGTAACCACAACAAAGAATTGTAGGTTATTTGTTTTTGTCCATACCCTGAGATTTGTTTGGGAAGCTTTTTTCCCTCTTTCAGTTGTGAAGAACGTTTGAAGAAGCATCTTGCAACATTTTAAACAAGATCACAACTTTCACCTTTGAAATGTCTTCAGAGTGTTTTGCTCTTTTTTGGCTTTTTCAAATAAAACCTGTTTTCAGAAAGACTAATTTTTGTGACATTTTCAATTTGATTTCAAGATGCTTGTGAATATGTTGCCCATTTTTGGGGGGGCAAGGACATGAGAAGTAACTGGGCTGGACATCATACAGTTCATTGTTGTTCACATGTGTACTGCACTTTAGCCATAGTTTTGTTTTTTTCACTAAATGTCATATTTCATAGGTCTAGTAACTGCTTCAGAACGATTGTTTTTGCTAAATATGAGTGGGATTTTTGTTGTATCGATTTAATACAGAATCTAACTCCCATCTTTGCAGTTTTCTTGTTCAAAATCCTGCAGTATCCTTCAGATACATAACACAGCATAGTTTTTATTCTGTGCTTTTTTATGTATGTTGTGATCATGTTTATTTTGCTTGCTGTATTAGCATACAACCATATTGTCACTGAAATTATGCTGGGTATGAAAGCTAACTAAGCAATTACTGTGTCATCTACTTTTCACCATACAGTCAGGTTACCTTAGAAAAGAAACTGAGCACAGAATTGCAAATAAGGTGCCTGCCAGTCCTGTTACTAGTGAAGTCAGTGGGAGTCTTGGAGCAGGATTGGATGCAAGGTTATACAAACACACAGTTTTGAAGGTGACAGGAGCTTGGCCTAAGAGAGAATTGTGGGAAGGAGCGTGATGCCACCAACCGAGCCTCTGCAAAGTGCTGAGTATGTCCTTTAAAGTGTTTGGACACCGTCAAATACATTGAGCCTGGAGCACATGATGTTAGCACTTCTCAAGGCTGGTCCAGGTACTGTCATCAGAATTTGTGTGGATAGCAGTTACCTACTTGAGGTGCATCTTTTCTCCGTGTCAGGATGATATTTATTCACTAGGCCAAATTACGCATGTACAAATTGAAGTCCAGAAGGTCATATGTTGAAGATCAACAGCATTTGATCTATTGCGTGTATCACCTATTTTCATTCTAACTAACATTTGCAGTTACCCTTTTCTTTTATACAGTTTGCACAGTATACCTTTTTACATAATATTGATGATCCAATTAGAGGAAGTATATGTTAGTTATAAGATGTGCAATTTCTAGTAAAAAGGAACCACACAGAAGAACAGCAAAATCCTAGCTGTAACATTGGACTATATCTATTGTTAGCTGGCACTGAGATTTATTCTCGTTATTCTGTGTTGTCCAATGGCAGAGTCGCTTTCTGAGTGTTTAATGTTCTGTATATATTTCATAGCTCCCATCATCCATGAAGCATATTACCTGAAAACATTAACTTTTTGTCCCTAAAAAGGAACAGAAAATCTAACTTTGTCCAAGGTAAGGTAGCCGAATAGCTTGTGCACATGCATGCACAGCAATATCTATATCTGGTGCACATAATTATAGTGATATCTATTCAATAAGAAGAGGAGCCATGCAGTAAATTGAATTTGCTGGCCTTACCTGCCCTCTCCCCATTACTCAGTATTTTTGTGTTATGTTAACATTCCAAATCTCCAAACAGCTTGAAATAAGTGTTGCATTTAAACAATGAATAGACCACAAGAATGTTTCCTTTCCTCCCCCATATGTAGAATCTTCAGTGCAAAATTGCACTTGTCAGAAGTGCAGGATGAGCAATACTTAACTCTGGAACAGTGACAGGTTTAAGGTCCGGTTATCACATGACCCATCCAGGCAAGCAAATGGAGCTTTATACTGTGTTTTTGGAAAGGAGAGCTATCCACAGAGAGAGCACTTACTTGTAATCTCCAAAGGCTCCTACACAGGGGATTTTCAGGTTGTGAAAGTTGTTTGTAGAGGACAGTTATGTCCATGTTTTCTTTCTTCCCCTCAGAAGTGTGTAGCTGGACTTACAGGCATAAGGTACCCACCTTTATGGAGATACTCTAAGTCATTGATACTATGTTTTCTCATTTATAAAAATGGAGCAAAATGTAGTGAAGACTGATGTGGTGTAAAAGGTTTATTGGCGCTTTTTTTTTTTTTTACAATGACTTGCATAACATGTTTGAGGCTTTACCGCTTGTGAGCAATGTGCCATCCCAGCAGCCTGGCATTATTCAATCCTTTTTCTGCCCCACACTGCATGCATTATCTTTGTATTTTGTGCTGTAGTTCATTTACTTGTGTAATATTTTCTTTTCCCTTACTCTGTGCATATGCACCCAAACATGAATATATTTTTGGTGAAGTGGGGAGGCAGGCAGTAAATCAAAGGTTCCTTTATTTTATATTAGACACAAGCCTAAGTCTGCAGGGCCACATTGTAAATGACCATTTGTTTTACCTGCTGATTTACCTGCCTTTGAACTCCAAGGCATTAAGACCATATACATTGACATCACCATATAGAGTCTAATTTTTACATATAACTGCCCATGATTTAAGCCACCAAACTCCTCTGTTCCTTTTTCTGCTTGTTCTGGTAATTCCCTCCCCTTGGAACACAGGATGAGCTATCTCTCCCTTTGAAACTCCCACATGTACTGTCCCAACTCCCGCTGAGGCCATCCAAGCCTCTCCTGATTCCTCCCTGCTCCCACCGAAGCCAATTCTCAGTCATTTCCCTAACAACCCTCCCCACCACCACTTCTCTCCCACTGACGTCAGCCCTCCTGCACAAAGATCCTTGCTCCTACTGAGAGGATCCTTCCCACACTGAGACACTTTAACCTTTCTCACTCCCTGTGGCTGCCAGACTCCCAGGTTGACTTTTGATGCCTTCCTTGTAAAGGATGGACCCTGTTTTACCAGAGAACTGTGGACTTATTTTGAATAGACTGTAAAGTAAACTTAAAAGAAAAAATAACAAAAAAGCACTTGATGTGACAAAGCATGCTTTGTTTTAGTATTTGTGGTTGGAATACAGCTGAATAATTCCTTTATCTTGTTTATAGTAGATGGCGGAAAAACACCAGTACAAAAAACAGTCTTTAGGCCTCTCATCAGGTATAAATTGCTTCACTGGCCATGTCCAAACAAGCGTAGCAGTGCGGTATGCGGTGCTGCAGACACATCTGTGGCACCATATACTGCACATTCTGTTTTTCTCCATGCTGCAAGGGAACAGCACGGAGGGTTTTTTTTGATCCTTGGATATCCAGGGGGCACAAAAACCCACAGGGAAAAAAAAATGGAGTGGCGCACATGGCAGCAGTATGCACTGCCCAAAGCCAGAGCCGGGCTGGCTGGAGCCACACTTTGCTGTTCGCCAGACTCCATGCAGCAGGATTGCTGCTGCTGCAGTCCTGGAAGGCCCCGAGGACCCAGCCTCCCATACCCCTTGCCATGCACTAGAGCGCATGTGGCACAGGCGTTCCCTGGGGACAACCAGCAGCAGCACAAGGTGGGCCGCTGCTGTTGTCCCCAGGGAACCAAATGTCCATGCATGTCTGGATGTGGCCACTGAGAACAGAGCATAAGCATGTGATTTTTTGATTACTCCACCTACCCCCAAATGCTTGCACAGGTCTTAGCCCTGCTTCTGCTGAATGAATAGGAGTTTTGCCATTGATATGAATAGGAGCAGGATCATTCTTGTTTCCCTTACTGATAAATCTACTTAAATTTCATTGTAATGTCTTGTTTGTGTAAAGCGAGTAGGGTTTGGCTGTGAATGTTTGTTGTGGATAAAGTTAATAACTACTTCCTAATGTGTTTTGGTTTTTTTTTTAATTTACATCTTGCTAATAGATATGAGGCAACCTCTCTTCTCTGTCCTCTAATCTATGCCACATGCTTCATCCTCCCTGACTTAAGCTTCCTGTGTGTAAATTACTTGACAGTTTTAGGCCTTCCAACAGGTTTTTGAGCCCTTCCCCTCCTGACATCTGATGTAGTTTGAAGTAGGAAATGTTAAAAATGAGCCTTTCCTTAGTCTCCATCATCTGTCTTAACACTGTGCCCTTTTTAAATAACTGTATTTATCAGAGGATGTGTAAAGATATTTTGATGGATCCACAGTAAAGAACTTTCTGGTGATAAAATGTTGTTTTTTTTTAACAAAAATATAAAGCTCACTGATAACTTAATAATATGCCTCCTAATTTGTTTTGCCCTGTGCTCTTTGTCGTGTGAAATTAAAGAATCCAAGGCACTGATCTCCTTAGTATCTAAGGTAGGAAGAGGTCAGGTTTTTAAGATTTGGAGTGATAAGCACAAATAGTTAATAATGATCACTGTGGTGAAACAGTCCCACCAGGTGTAAAGACTTACCCCTGGATCATGTTCAAAGACAACATTGCTGCACTTTCAAAATTAGAACTGGCTTGCTAACTACCACCGTTGTCTATTATGGTGCCCTATATCCACCCAGTAAACAGATTTGCAAACTACAGAGGGAGATAAAAAAAAGTTTTTATTGCAGTTCAAACGAGTGTGCATCAAATGTAATTTCTCATTTAATTCCCAAGGTGAATTTTTATATGAATTATGTCTAATGTTTTATTGGTCAAATTTGTGTATTAATTTTAGTGGAACTTCAACAAGGATTCATTTGACTCTGTGACATTCAGTATGTACTTGTCAATCTGCAGTGTTAAATAATTAGATATAATGATTTAAGCACAGTTTTAAACTGGCAACAGGGGGCAGGATGCATCTGAAAAACACCTGAAATGTGTATATATAATATATATACACACTAACTAACTATATATGTGTATGTATATACGTTTTAAATGTGTATATAAAATTATACATTTATAATTTTATATACACATTTAAAACATTATATATATGTATGTGTACACACACACACACACACACACACACACACACACACACACACGAAGAATAAAGTTTTGATCTTTTTTTTCAAAGACTCCCAGTAAAGTTGTTTTCAAATCCCATAGACCTTCACTGGAAACTAGGTATGTAACACCCTGGGCCTCTTAAAAGATCTCAGCCCAAACACATAATAATTTATGTTGATACACATACTACAAAATTAATAGTGAATTCTCTAACTTGTGCATTCTTCCAGATCATCCCATTTTATTGTGGGCCGGTCTAAATCAGACTCCCAGTCCCAGTTTTCCTTTTCCTTGTAAAATCTGTAAATATGTCACTCTGCATTATGCAAAAGCTTAGTGTTTTATAAACCAGGGGTTGCAGCTTTCACTTGGTAAGATTTTGTTTCTGGAGAGAGGAAAAGTCTCTGAAAGTTTACACATTGTTATATTAATTACTGTCCTTTTTGAGTGTGGCTGACGTTAAATTATTTTTTTCTTTTCAATAAAGGTTTAACATTGACAATCTTAACATGAGGAAAAACAACCTAATAAACCTATAAACAGACATATAACAATGTGATGAATAGCTCTTACAAAGTAAGATAGCTGCAGCATGTTGTTTAAGGAGTATAAAATTTAAAGGCAATGTTTAAGATGTTGCTAATTACACAGACCCTCATCCAGCACCCAGAGGACATGGACAACAAGGGGTGTGTGAGAGGAACCAAATGCTGGGGTGGGTCAGAGGGAATAGTATTCTCTTTTTGTTACTTCATTACATCTATGCTATTTTTATTCTATTAGTCCTTGCATTTCAGAGATGTTCATGGCATCTTAACCACTTAGCTCCCTGGACTTGTCCCCACCAAAGGCAGTAAGAGGTTTGAAACTGGCTTTAAGAAGAACAGGATATGGCCTGTTCAATTTAATATGCCATGTGGCTGTTAGATCCTGTATTTAGATTTTAGTTTAGTTTAACTTTATCTGCAAATGATTTTTTTTTCTCTTGGTTGGATTTGTGCTCTTTTTACATGTGGGGTTTTCTTCAATGGAGGACGGCAGTGCTGGGGAGGAACAGTTGTCTCATTTTGTCCTTAAAAAATACCAGGAAAGTCATGTTTGGTTTTCTCTACTTTTTTTGAAGAAACTCCTAGGTATGATGGAACATATATTGTGTCCTTTCACATCGTCGATGGTAAACTAGATGGTACTGAATCTCTAAGAAGTACTTCCTGTCTGCGAAATGTTAGTCATTTAAGTTAAATGAGTGGTAAAAATAAACAAAGAATGACTTTTTTAAAGCGCACTGACTAAAATCTCTTCCTCATTTAGTTATGTGACTTTTGTGTTGCCGCGGCTTCCTTTTGGTGGTTCTTCAGTCATCACATGGTATTTGTCATAGGGCAGGCAGCATCTGGACCATGGTGGTATGTTTGTGTGTCTACCAAGTCTTTTTTTGCACATCATATGGAAACAGAAAGGTCCCAAGGCCTTATTTTGTTCTTCGTAGCTCACGTGTATTGCTGCAGAGTTGGGTAGTTTGAGGCGGTAGCTGTGTTGTGAGCTACTGCGCATGCTCACCTCATTCTTGCTTCAGTGGGTGGCTAGTGCTTCCCCGTGCTGTCCCAGGGTGGGACAGAAGAAACCTGAGGGGACTGGGCCACTTTTGAGATGAAATGTCTCCTCCCTTCAGATTCTGTCACCCTAGCTGGAAAACGGTGAACTCCAGCGTTTTTGGAGATCTAGGAAGCTGACCTCAAGTCTGCCCGCCCGCTTCTTTTCCCACATGTACATATGCATGAGGGGAAATCTTGACCCCTAAAAATTAGGGTGACATATTTTTGCTGGCTTGAAAACAATTTTCCTGTTGTTCACATGTGCAGTATTCCTGTGTGAATTGCATAGCTAATGAATTTCAAGTAAGGTATGCTTGTTTTTCATCTGTAAATTAATATATTTATTGATACACAATCATAATCAGTTAAACAGCTCTGGTTTAAGGCGTTTGGGTGATTTGTCTGTTTCTTAAGTATTTATGATGGGAATTCACTATTAGCACAGCTGACATTATTACCACTGTCCTTCTATAGTTCTGTGAACAACTGTAAGTTACACGTTTGGAATAACAAATATTTTTTTTCTTTGTAAATTAAACATTTTACACAGGGATACTGAGAGGCTTCTGATATGCACAGCTTTATTAAAGAAAAAAGGTAACCTTGAAATCACTTCATTGTTTGCTGGATTCCCCAGTTTCCTAAGTAAATCCATACAAAGAAAACACAGAATCACTGGGCAAATATAAAAGAATGACATCCTCTACTTCCCATTGTTTTTAACTTTGAGTTAGCACTGACCTTTAACTCCCTACTGGGATGCAGTGGAAACTTTCTGAGGCCCCATTTTACTTGCCACTAGAAGACAATGTATTTTTAAAGTTACATATTTGCCATAGCTTTCTATCTTTAACTTTGAGACTCTATCATGCTTAATAAAACTCCTTCAGAAAAATAAACTTAAAAAGGTTGGCAACGTAAAAATTGTGGTTTATAAGGAGCTGATTTGGAAAAACTTTTTATGTTTTAGGTTCTTTTTTTTTTTTTTTTTAAGGACCTCAATATGTCTTTCAGATGATCATTCCCTGTATTAAGGCAGGTAGACAAGCTGCATAACCAAGCACGTTTCTTACTCATGCTGGATACTAGAAACTCCTTTTTTTCTCAGACTTCTGGCTGTTTTAGCACAGTATTTCTAAAAGAATGGCTTTAGTTCCAAATTTCTATTCGGATAGTAAGCTTATGTGTTGCCATCTGCAGCCCACCTTATAAGCTTTGAGTCTGTATGCACATGTGATTCTTTCTAGATAACATTTAGCCTTGTATGTAGTTTCCCTTTAGAATATTTTTGGACTTTTGTTCATGTTAGAAATTCCATGAATGGCTGAGGACAACCACGTGTGATACTTTGGCAACTTGAAGTAGAAACAATTTCTTCTTTTCAATACTATAGTTTAACTGACTCAGAAGTGAAGTTCTCCATGAACCTAACAAAAATAATTTCATGATAAATGAACATAGTTCTTAGAATAAATATCAGGGCCCTATTCTGCACTCATGGAAGTTCTGCCTTTTACTTCAGGGATAGTTGTTGGGATCCTGGATTCTGTATATTTGGCTTTGTAAAGAAAAACAAATTATTACATTAAATATACTAAAAGGTTTTGTTTCTGGGCCCAAGTCTGTCCACATGTCCAGTCTTATTGTCTGTCACTTCAGTCAGTGGATTCTACTGGTGAAACTGAGTGCAGGACATAGACTGCTGTGTTTACCTTTCAGTGTTGCTGAAAATATTTACCTATAGTGTACAAGGTTTTAAAATAAAAATAGTGGCAATAATATTTGTGTTAAGACCCCAGTTTTGTCTATTTCTAGAAATACATCAGTGAAAATTCATTGAGCAAAATCCTGTGGGACTTGATTGTGTCTAAGTTGTCTTCCCTTGTCTTTTTGAATAGCATCTCTCTGGATTCACACTCATGGAACCGAGAGCCAAGACCTAATGTTGGATCTTGGATTGATTGAACAGGATCTTTTATGATTAAGTAATCTATTAATGCAATTACTAAATGTTTTACTTGCATGTGTGAGATTATAATTAATGATGAATTTGAAGGTAACATCTGTTAGCAATGTTACAAGAGGGCCAATGGAGGAACAGGTACTTTCTCTCTAATATCATGTGCTTGTCCATACAGTGGATACATTATGAATGTATAACTTGTTGTGACTTCAGATCACAATATAAATTGAATAATTGTGTTGACCCTGTATAGTAAATGGTCTTTCAAAGAGAGAGCCTTTAGTTTCTAATAGTTGAGCAGAATTTTATTTATGATTATTCATGCCATCATAATTCTCCAATTCTACTTGTTATCATTTGTAAAACAAAATGTTTGCCTGATATTTAGTGATCATATAATACAATACCATGTTGTAAATATGTAATGAGGCAGTGAGGTCTAGTTGTAGGGCACTGGGCTGAAGTCAAGAGAACTGCATTGGCTTCATAGTTTTGCCACTGACTGCTGTATGACCCTTAAATTACAGAATACTTTCACCTACAGGCTTAATGTTAACTGACTTAGTGTAAGATAAGTGCTTTAATCTGTTTAGGAACTCAGGGTCCATGTCCTCCAGTGTCTCCCACAGTAGCTTTTGACATGCCTCAGTTACTCTTCCAATGACTATAGACAGATCATACCCATTCAATTCTTCTTTTTCATGCTTTTGGCTTAAAATGTACTTTTATTAGCAAAGTTCCATCTCTTCCAAGATACATTGTCGATGTTGAATAGACAAATTTAGTGGAAAATTAAAACAATGCTGGGTGCAACTTTTAAAATGAGGAAATATTTGATAATCATTATTTTGGTGCTTGATCTAATATTATTTGCAAACACAGTGGCAATGGCCAAGAATAAACAGTTTTTGCCAGAAAGGGAAAAACCTGCAACCTTAACAACTGCTTTACATTTTGAAAGGGATCTTTATGACCAAAGGGGCTTGATGGTCTTTTTCTATGTAAAAAACAATACACTATACCATGTTGCAAGCTTAAACCCAAACAGCTGTTTGAGTACAAGACACCAGGAAAATGCTGTAGAATAGAGTAAGGGTATGGGCCTAATCCTGCTCCTGAGTAATTCAGAAATCCTATTGGCTTCATTGGTCCAGAATCAGTGAGTGACTGTACATGGAGGAAGAAGAAGCCTCACAAACTCAGCTCCTGCTGTATGCTTCTGTTGACTTTGCTTGTAACTTTTAATTTAATTCATGAAGGGGGGAAGGGGGGACTGTTTCCTTGTAATCTTCTTTTCCCTATGGAAATGATTTGCTTTCTGCAGAATTTCAGATTAAGGGCGGCCCTTATTATCTAGTCACTTTAGTTTTGTTATCATGCTTCTGCATCCTCCAGCTGTACGAGAAATGATGATTCTTATTCCTTGCCATTTAATACAGTGAAACTGATGCTTTTAACTAAAGCAGTCAGGTCAGATTCAGTGCTAGGCTTGTAAATCGCAGACCCCCAAATGTAAGCTTAATGCCACATTTCCCCCCTGATGATTAATGTAACTAACCTTTGGCCTCTCTCAAAGAATGGAACTTTGTATTTTGGGCTGGCTGTTCACTTTGTAGCAGTTATTTTAATTTTCCTAAATATTGTGGCTTGTTATAGCTTTTTTTAAATGAGCATGTTTACTAATGAATCTGAAAGGATTAACTAACTTGGAACTGAGCTTTTTTTTCATAGGCTAAAAATGTAGCATGTTGCAGTGTTCTCAGCATTCTGCCTCTGGCATTGGCACTGACCAGCGAGGACCGTCTTCTTGGGGATAAGAATGGATTTTATTTTATATGGGCCTCATTAATAATAAATACATAAATAACACAGGAAGAAATGGCTGAGTATTAAGACAGCATCACATTCTCAGTGCTGAAGAATTTCCCAAGGTATTGTTGGCATGACCAGAACTCTCTTCTGTTGGAAAGCTGCTAGAACTGTCTCGCACCTTGGTTGGGTGGGAGAGGAAGGGCAGTGACTGCTCCAACAGGCAGACTTCAGCTAAAATGCCTTCTTTTACTAGCAAATGGAAAAACAAAAGCTTTTTCAACCAGGTTTTTGCATTTTTTTATGGTTCATCAGGCTTAATAGTCACCTCTTACCACATGCTTTTTATTGAGGATGTTAAATCTGCTGTCATTATCAAATTATTACCTTTATTTGAAAAAGTGATTTAAAAATATGTATATATTTCCTATTGCTGAGTAAAAACAAAAAGTTACAGATTCCCACATCTTCTCTCTCATCCTGCTGAGAGGAAGAAGCATGCCTAATGGTTAGAATTAGGTGGTGGAGGCTTCAGTGCTAATCTTGGATTTGCCACTGACTCAGTCTGTGACTTTGGGAAAAATTTTCGAAGTTCCTCAGAGACAGTTTTTCAGGCACTCATGATTAAGGCCAGATTTTCAAAGAGCTCTGCGCATAGCAGCTCCCACTGTGACACTTATGACTGGATTATCAAAAGTATTTGGTGCGTGGTGTGCATTAAAAATACAACCTCTGGTTTCAGGGACTGAGTGGGAGAGGAGTGTTTTTGAGGTTGGGCCCTAATTTGTGGCCCTTTGGAAAAGCTGAATTTGGCACCAGTGGTATAGACCAGGGATTGTCAACCGGGGGTATGTGTACTCCCCGGGGTACTTGTGAAGGCCCTAGGGGGCACATGTGGGCAGGCGGGGATGGAGCGTCGTCATCTGCCACCCCGCGCTGCTGCTTCCTAGGGGCATGGCCGGAGGGAGCGGGTGGTGAGGGCAGTGACACCCCTCTGCAGGCTGCATAGGTGCCAGCAGGCCAGCTGGATGCAAGGGGGTGGGGTGGAGCTTGTGGTGGGTGGTTTGACCCTTCTCTTGGTGCACACAGACCCAAGCCTTACTTGCACCTGTCACCACTGAATTGTTCCACCGAGTTCAGTCCTCTTTGCATAGCAGAATGACAGTAGTTTCAATGACAAAACTCTGCATGTTTATGGAAGAATGATCTTTAAAATATTTGTCATAAAATGTTGAGGAACATGCTCAAATTTTCCTTGATCAGTGGGGTAGGGGGGATGCTTTATCTCAATCAGGTTGGTTTGTTTGTTTGTTTGTTTGAAAAATGTATGTATTTAACAATAAGGTCCCCTGCTTTCATGTGTCTTTTACACAGTTGAACAGCTGTCATGTCTGCTCAGGCTGTTGTCCCTTTAAAAATTTCCTCAGGTGATTGGTCAGAGAAATACACATAAGCAATCACTTGTTAAGGCCTTCTGCACCCAGTGCCATTCACATCAATACAAATGGCCTCAAAAGTTACACTATGCCTATGAAATCTAGTCATAAAGGCTAGGGACAGACATTCAAAAAGCCTGAGTCTGAATTGATTAAATATTTGCAGGTTAGTCTAACCTGCATAGATTGAACCAATTTGCAAGTGAATAGACATTCACTTCTGATTCCGGAAATTCAGGCATATGCCTGCAGTGGCTCAGGCTAGAAGCCGGGGGAGTGTTCGAGCGAGCCCTCCCTTCTGTTCTGCAGCAGCCGCAACACTGGAGGGAAGCTGATCTGGGGTGTGTGGCCAGCCCCAGGCTGATAAGTATGATTGGAGAGGGGTTTAAACCCCCACCCAGGTCTGCAGGGACTCCAGCTAGGGTGTGCCTGGAGGGGGAAGCAGCCCTTGCCAGACTTGTCCTTAAGTGGGGTGGGGCATGACCAGACACTGCCCAGGCAGTGCCTCAGGCAAAGTGGGGATTAAACATAGAGCCACAGCTGGCTGAGAAGGGCCCTGCCCCTGTGGCCCAGCCTGGGCTGGCCCCTCTGGGACCTTCCTAGCTGGCTGCGGCTCCAGGACAAACTGGCCTGGCCTGGGGAGCTGGGAGCAGTCTGGGCGCACAGCTCACCTGGCCTCAGCCCAACATACAGGCAGCTGGGAAGGGCCCTGCCTCGCCAGCCCAGCCCGGGCTGGCCACTCTGTGGCCGCTCTCAGCAGCACCTACAGGCCGGCTCAGCTCAGCCCCCAGCCCAGGGAGGATAAACCCCCTGCCCCCTTAGGCTTACGGGGGCCATGCCAGGCCAGCATCTGGTCACTCCCCTGCCCCTAATCTGGCTAGAGAACAGAGGGGTGGGGCCAGCCCTGCTCTCTGGAGCAGACCGCACAGCCCAACCCAGGGCTGAAAAACATGCTGGTATGCTGGGGGACTCTGGTTTAACTTAAACCAGGAAGCTGTCTGGGACAGAAGTTCCATAAACTGGTTTGAGCCAAATCAGTTAAGTCTCATGCTGCATTCAACCAGGTTTATCTTAAACCAGTTTTGGCCATTTTGAAACTCGTTTATGTGCACTGATGTTCTGTTACAGGTTTAAACCAGTTTCTGATCACTTAAACTGTTTTATGTGTAACTTCTGTCCCTGCCTTCTGGGAGCACAGCAGCCTCCCTGCTGCAGAGATTCAGCCCATGTGTTTGTTCCTCTCCTCCCACCTCCCCTAATAAATTCTTAAATACATTTTTTGAAAATACAGTAGCAGCATGTGCATATGTTAGCAATTCATTTGGCTGTTTAAAATTGCCTCATGCTACTTTGCGAGGGTTACAGGGCCAGGGTGGTTCAGTATCATTATTCCCAGCGTACTCAGAGGCGAAAGAGCAGAGGCAGCCCAGTTAAGCACTGTGCTTCTGCTGTGGCTGGCTGCTGCAAGAACACCAAGGACCTGTAGCAGCTTGGATTAAGTTGGTTTTTTCTTTCCCTTCCCTCCCCCACCCCCAAATTGCAGGGAGGATGAGATTTGTCCACACTACAGTTCCTAACCCCAATTCATTGATTACTATAGTTTACATTGGTTACTGCAAATACTCATGTCCCAGAACAAACATTTACAGAGTGAACATACAAATCATACAAATATGCTTACCAATTACTTCAAATTAGCTAGCAATTGACTTAAAAATCCCTCCATATAGTGGAAGGGCTTGTTAAAGACCTTCCTGGTGGAGGGAGCTGAGGGAGGTAGAGTGGTGGCAGTTCTGGGGATGAGGTGATATTATTTCTGTTCTGTCTGAAACTGATTTAAGGAGCATGTTCCCCTTGATGCCCCTGAAGTGGTTTGCCTGCATCTATCCTGCATGTGCATGATACCTCTAAGCACTTTGACTTGGCTGTGTTATCTATGACTTCCCTCTTCACTGACAATCAGAGAGGCCATTTGGCACAGATTTTGAAGGCCCACAGGAGATTTCCCTGAGCTTGCTCCCCAGTCTCTCCTCAAATCAGTTTTCTCATTCCACAGGTCAAGCTATTTCACGAAGCCTTTCATGTTGCTGGCCATTTCCCAAAGCATATACTACTTAACTAATGATAGAGAGAAGTATAAAACTTTCAGACACGTTGGATGCTTTGTCTATTGGTGCAATCTTTCACCTATTGGATGCTTCATTTCTGAGTACATAAAAATATAACACACTATGTGGCAGCCAGCAGAGCTCTGCGTGGAAATGTAGTTGAGCATATTCGGAGCCTGTTTTTTCACATAAAATTGTTAAACAATGGTTGCTAACTAAGCTTGGCTTAATTAAGTTGACAATTTGAACAGATGATTTGAACAGTTCATTAGTTGTTAGGACTCCGGCTTCACATCTAATGAGCCTGCTGACAGGAAGGTGCAACTTCCAGCTCATGCTTCCTGAGACCAGGATTAATGATTTTCATTTGCTGCAGTCCTCTAGCTGCTTAAACCAGGTTTGTTCATCATTGGTCTCAAAAATATCTTGCTCTCAGGCTCAGTGAGAATATCTTTGATTTTGGAAATTGAATGGAACAGTCCAGCTTTGAAGAACTGTGCACATGTGACTTTACAGCAGGGGTGGGCAAAATACTGCCCATGGGCCAGATCTGGCCTGCCAGGCCATTCTATCCAACCCATAGGACCCCTGAAAAATTTAGAAAATATTAATCTGCTCCTGGCTGTCTGTCAAAGATGACAGGATTGTGGGGCAATAGGACCCAGGGGGAGCCGGCAGCAGGAGGCAGCACCCCCACCCCCAGCTATTTGCTTCCTGCTCTGGCCCTGCTCCAGCACCACATGGCTCCTGGCTGCATGGCCAGACCAGGGAGCACGGTGCTGTGCATGGTGTACGCATGTTGTGGGGGAAGAGAGAGAGAGAACACGAACGTAGGCAGGAGGCAGAGTACAGTGTGTGTGTGTGTGTGTGTGTGTGTGTGTGTGTGTGTGTGTGTGTGTGTTCGGGTGAGTCCCACACGCACACCCCATCATACACATGCACCCACACCCCCCCCTCGCACTGCCATACATGCAGACACCCACACCCCTTCACACACTGCAGCCACCTCTCCCCCCACACATTCCCCCACAAACCCCATACCCACCCACACTCCACACACCCACCCCCATGCTCCCTCACCCTACATACTGACCCCCCACACTATACAAGCATAAGACTTCATTTTAAGCTGTCGTGCAATCACCTCTATGTACACTACACAAACACGTGTAAACCAGGGCAAAAAGATTTTTTGAAATCAAATTAATCAATGTTTTAGATATTCATTCTTTAGAATCTAATTTGGTATTTTTCTGGTTCCAAGATGGCAAAACCCCTTGCTGAAAGGAGTACTTCTGAGGGGCAAGGGGAGGGACTTCTGGTGGCAAAGGTCAGGGGTTAGGCGGTGGGACTTCTGGTCCCAAGATTGCGACTTGGGGCGGGAACACATCTGTCAAGGGCGGGGCTGCCCATGTGGCCCTCAACAGCTTGCCAATACTTGGTAAGTGGCCTTCCACCTGAAATAATTGCCTGCCTCTGTTTTACAGGCTAAGGCTGTTGCTAGTCCGTATATGCTGATAAGTCTCTGATGGTGTCTGAAAGACTTGGGGGCATGGCTGAGAGTGCACAGGCAAGGAATAGCTATTGCTTTTGGTAATATAGGTGCCATGTAATTTATTGCCTTTCTTTTTTGCAAATGCACAGTTCTGCACATGCAGATTTTAGTTGCTCAGTTTAAAAAAAAAATAGCTCATTTTCTTCTCTTTTCCTTATCAATTAATTAATGCTTTCCTATGAATCTTTTTGCCCTCTGCCAGTTAATAAACTCTTTGTTTGCTCCTTTTGTACTCTAAGGGGTTCTGTCCCTAGTCTTCTCAGTCTCTGTGCTACAGATTCTTAGCAATAACTATAACAAGTCCCCTGAAGTCAGTTGAGTTGCTTCCTTCAGGGCTTCTGTTTGGCTGTCTTGGTTTCTCCCCCATTTAAAAATAATTTTAGCTTCACCATATTGGTTTGGGAGTGGATCGATGAAACCATTACATTGGTTCAGATGACACGCACTGTTGGTTGGTAATTCTCCTAGTCCTCCTCTTATAATGATTTAGTTTTACATTTACCAGCAGCCTTCTATGATAAACCTTCATCCACATTTGCTCTTTCCTCAGACCTGAAAACAAATGATTCACATTCGAAAGCTCGTCTAAGTCTATCCCAACCATGCAGGTGGTCTAGTAGATAGAAAATATCACCTGCAAAATCTTGCCTCTCACATTTCCTGGCCCATCACAGCTACAACATTACTGCAACACTACCATCCACAATAACCGTTTTTTCAGTCTTACTATATTGGTATAACTTACTGATAAAACCATCTAAGTGTAGACAAAACCTCAAAGTCATGGGCAGGTTAATACTAGCAAGCCTCAGGGGTGTTACAGTGCCATTTACAGCAGTGCCATTTATGGGTGTGGTTTATTAAAATATTTTTAGAAAAACTGTAATGATTTGGGCAAAATGTATTTTTTGCTCGGATAATTTATATGGGGCAGGAGTAAAAAAGAACTCTCTTGTCATTGTAAACTGTGTACGTGAGCAGTGTTTGTCAATATAGCTAGGTTACATCCACATTAGAAAGTTTCCTTGCCAGAGTATTTGTTGGCTTATACCAAAATTGTTATGTTGCTGGAGCACGAGCCTACTTGACTGGTTTTGTTCATGCTAGGCATCCTCTCTGGAAGAAGCTGCTGTGTCAGCAGAAGATACCCATGTCCCTACTTTGCATAAGAGCCCACGGCCTTTCATTACCAATATCAACTTTTCACTGGAGCATCTCCACATTGGCTTTTTGCTGGCAGATGTATGTTGGCTTTGTGGCGTTCAAGAAGCTGTATTATTTTGGGCTGTAGAAAGGCTGGGTGTTGCTGGTTTATATCAAATTTCTGCGTGGACACATGCTAGCATCTAGCAATAAAAATGGCAAAGTAGCAACAGACTAGATGTGTGAACTTTCAGTTAGGAGAAACAAAGGGTTATTAATGGGCCTTTTTCCTCTGTCCCTCTTGAAATTAAGTCACATACACATTTCATGTTGCTTTTCCAAATTTCCCATGATTATGTAGCTCATCACTCTGTGAAACAATGTTAAAGCAAAGCTGAGCTCTTGGTTAATGAGCTGTATCATTTAATGCCTGATATGTCCTAATTATCACATTAAAGTCTTTATTTGAATGTAGAACAAATTAGCTTTTGCAAGACATGACTTTTTAGATGTGGCTTAGTGATACTATGTTGGTAACACAAGGGTACATTTTAAAATGCTACACTTGTTACTCAGCTGTCACTTCCCTTTCTGTAACTAAAGGTCTTCACTTGACTATGGCTGGTGGCTTTCACTGTGGCAACCATTCTGGCGTGAGATTCTACTTGTGCTTATTCAGTTATGTAATGGGGGTTCCTACACTGCTTCCTGGATCCAGAGCACAGGCCTCCTTATAGAACGGATCTGCACCCACTTCTCATAGCAGGGCAAGCAGTGGTGGGGGCAGCACACATCCCCAGTGGGCTCTGTGCCCCAGACTGTACTGCCTACCCCCAGACTTCAGTAGTGGGCCCTACCTTTGCTGTCCCTGCTTCTGAATTCCTGGCCCCTCCAGGAGCCCTGCAGGCCAGATGAAATGGCTCTGTGGGTCAGAACCAGTGTGTGAACTGTCTTTGCCAGCTCTGATGTAACCTTTCAAATTAACATCGTAGTCATTTGTTCTTTTTTGTCCAAGATAACCCTTCCTGCTATTGTCATTACTTTTTTAAAATCTTAACTGCCACTTTTGTGTCAATCCTACACGTTTTTGAAGAGACATGGGAAGCAAGGGGAGGGAGGGGTAGGCAGTGAGGGACAGGCACAGGTCTGGGGAAGTAGGGCCAGGGACTGGGGGAGGGGTGCCCACATGATCCCCCCCACTGATGCTTTCTCTCCACAGTGGAGGGGGGATGAATATAAGACAACCCTCCAATTAGATTATGTACATGGAAAGTTATAACAAATGTATAATTATCCATGTATAGCATTTAATCATTGGGTGGTTGTCTTAAGGTCAAAGTCATCTTGGATTTGGGTAAATATGTTATTAAAAAGCAGTGTTTCAGTAAAAATACAAACAAAATCAAACAAACACTTCTGCTAAAAAAAAAATCCTTTTTCTATGCAGTCATACTAGAATTGATTTTATTAGCTTTCAGTGTTGTAGCGTTTCCTTTTTTTAAGTTTCTCTTATTAGCATTTAAAATTGTTGTCATGTACCAGTATTTAACCAAAATAAAACAAAAACTTATTTTGTGGGAAATCTTTTAAAATTTTATCTAGTACAAAAAACAAAAATAAATAATCAGATGGTGTGTAAACCTTTGTTCCTTAATTAAAGTTTGCGTATGTGACTTGTTTCATTTAAATGTGAATGGGACTGTCATCAGTAGTGACATTACACATGACTTAGTTTTGTATTAGACAGCTGGTGCTGATAGATTTCATAAACAGAACTCCAAGAGTATTTGTTTGTAACTTTATTTTGTCTTTCTCTGGTTTTGTCACCATGCCAGCTGGTATGAATACCTGTTGGGGTAGCTAGTTTATATATTGATATATTTTTGGTCAGACTTCTTAGCATTGAGGGGATACGGTAGATACCCATTTCAGAACTTTCAGTTCTCCATGGCGGAAGGATTCTGACGATATCCGACGATCGATTTAGATAATTTAGAACTACCTTTGCCTGCAGAACGTTATCGATCTTGCATTTACTATCTGAGTTAATGAAGCCTGTAGCCTCAATTATGTGTGCAGGTTTCGTTTTTTGTTTTGTTTTTGTTTTTGCTTTTTTGTAGCATCTACCTCTCCATTATAGTAGTTGTGAAAAAGAAATGGGATAAAATACATATAATCCTATAAGATTAGGATCTGAGAAACATCTGTTACCACCACCTCTTTTCAAATACACCTAGCATCCTTTTTTTTTAATGGCTGTGCTCGTCATGGCCTCATTTAACGGAATAAATCACTATTTTCCATCTTTAAATAGCTTTTGTGGCTTCCCATTTTCTGATGCACTCGCATCACTTCTCCCCGAGGCAATTCTGGAGGACACCAGGCTGCCAGAGGTGGGGCACCTTGCGTGTAAAGCCGGAGCAGCTGGGTGGTGGGGTGGGTGTTGTTACTTCCACTCCGGGTCACTCAGCACCCATCCCTGCTCTCCGGCTTTGGTGGAGGATTGGATGTGGCTCCCAGGTTGAGTAACTGGCCACCCCCTCATTAGTGTTTCCTGAAAAGCAGCGTCCACTTAATTTTGGTGCAGCATATTCTAGGAGTACCCTAGAGTTCACACTGCATGCTGCATTGTCAGCCATTTCCTTTTGGTTTTGAGAGGAGTATGCATGAGAATAGATAGGTGGAAAACTCCATGTAGGTCCCTGGCATTACACTGGTCCATCAGAAAGCTCTATCATAGACCTTCAGAGGGTAGGGTGGGGCCTTGGATTTCTTTTTCTTCCTCATTTTTCTGGAATCCTATTAATACTTGAAGTTGGCAGAGTTATTGGGAGTCTAGTCTGCTCTAGTGTGGTGTAGCAAGGACTTTGGTACTGCTTTATGGAGGTATAGAGGAATGTGGAAATGTAGAGAAAATGTTTACAGGTGTGGTAGCTTGGCTTTGTGCACTCCTTGCAGGAGGCAGATTGGTAAAAGCTGTTAGCTTTAAACAAGCTTTCTATCCTATTTGAAGCCAATCTGAGTAAGTGCCTAAAATTCAACATTATTTAATCCTTAACATTCATATAAAATATTGTCTACTGAAAAAATAGCTATAAATAAACAATAACGTGAAGTACTGTTAAAAAAAACTATATCCTATGACAGCAAATTCCACATGTTTACAGCGGAAAGCATGTTTTGATGTGTGGCTCTAATATTTTTCTCTGATATTGGAAATCAGTGGGGTTTTTTGTCTTTCTACTTTGGGCCTGAGACCTTTCTTGAAGCACCTGTCTCACATTTCTGTTCCCTGTCTCTCTGCTCATCTTCCTCTTCAGCTATGTCTTGAGATCTTCCAGTTCATCCTGAAATGAATCAAACTCATTGCCTACATACATTTTCTTCTTTTATTCACTTTGAAACTTCTGTAGCTTCTATCCATCAGTACCTAGACACTTTATTCTCCTTGAACATTAGGGTGCTTAGTTCTCCTTGAGGCTTGTGCCAGTGCGGGTCCAGAGATTATGGATTAACTGTCAGGGGCATCTGAGCTACAACATGAACTGTCTTCCAACCTGAAACTGGATGCTCACTCTCACCCTGGTGTACTAAGTCCTCATGTGCAGTGGGAACAAGAGCGCCTTGCCTGTTTTCGTGCCACTTGCATGGTGTTGTCTTGCACAAGGAGTATATCATTGGAGAAGCACTTCCTTGCATTTTCTTTATCCTGTAAGGAAAATCAACTCCTTGATTCTAGGAGCCCTTATTAAAATAACAGTTTGGTAGGTCTGCTAGATAGCTCTTTCTAAACTGTACTCTTCTGCTGGAGGAAACTAGCATATTAAAGTTAGAAATTATAGTGCAGTAGAAGGAAACTTACGTTACCACAGCAAATGTTACATAGATGCATTGGGAGAGCTTGCTGTTTTATTAAAATGCTTTCTGTACTTTCAGGAATTCCTTTATAACCACCACACTCCTCCTTTTATGAAAAAACAAGCAACACTCATCCCCCCCCCCCCCCCCCCCCCCAAAGAAACCCAACAAAAAACCCAAAAAATCCCAACCCCTGTCTGTTGCATTGGTGAGAAATATTATGGCTCTAGAACAATATTTTTGTCAGTGCCTTGTGAATTTTTATTGCTCGGGCAGGGAGATAAGATGGTAAAATACAAAAGTGTTAACTGTTGAATGATGTATAATGGTCAGTCAAGGCCATCATATAGCTTGTTTCTGCTTAGTGAAAGATAAGCTACAGTGCAAGGACTTCTGACACTTGTTAGTGTCCAAATTTGTGTCTAGCTTGTCAAAATTAAAGGAACTTTTTCTGTGACTAGAACAGTTATTTAATTTTCTGACATTTTATTCTGAGTACAAAAGACTTTTCACTTTAGTCTCATATGTATTTTATGTGCAGGCACAATGAATTTGTTATTGAAAAGAAATAGGGAATATTATGTACAAAGAAAAAGGCTGGACATTTTTTCACATTCCAGCAGCTTGAGGATTTGGGCTGTCAGGACAACATTCAAGAATGAACTCACTGCATCTGTAGTGTAAAATTTTACTCTTGTGAGTGTGTTGAGTTATTGTGCAGAGCAGAGGGGAAGGTAAAGGCCAGCTTTGTGGAGCGACTGAGGAAAAACAGGAGTGATAGTACCTTCTCAAGTGCCACATTATTTGTAATGCCACAGAGCAATTGCTGGTGGCTTGTATAGGACTTTATAAGTGCCCTCGTTTATTCTGGTGTGTTTTGATCGGTAGTGAAGTAACACTGAAATAATTGCTTAAGTTCTAAAAAGAAATCCCATTTTACACTCACCTCAGGGCAGGAACTGTATTTGCTCAGATGTTTGTACAGAACTGGGAACTACTATGCCAACTGTGCCATGTTTGTACAACGTAGGCACTGGTGTGCCAACTCTGCAGCCCTAGAAACTGGTGCAAGAAGAAAAGGGGAGTTCCCATTTTTATATAGCAAACCATATAAAATCATGTGAATCATATGATTTATATTTATATAAAATTTATATAGAAAATCATATGATAGAAATCAGAGGGGTTAGAGTCATAAGCCAGTAGGCCAAGGGGAGGGAACAGGTAAAAGGTAAAGAAACATCAGCATTGCGATAACATATATTCAGCGCCTTAACTTTTCCCCCACACCTCCAGAGGTGTCCCCGAACAAGCCTTTAGTCCTAAGAGTGCTCAGACAGCAGCCTGCAGCTGCTCCCCTTCTGAGTCCAGTTCCTTCAGTCCACAGTCCCGGTTGGTGAGCCAGTGAGAGCCCTAGCTCCACCGTGCACTTTTCTGTGTAGGGCTGACTAGTTTCCATGTGCACTCTGTTCTCTCCCTTCCCCTTACTCCAGCCTCAAGCTTCCTTTTCCTTTTTCCCTTGCCTCCCAGCCCCTGGGAATCTCTGGGAGTTGCAGTCCAAACAAACAGCCAGCACAGCTCTGCAGACTGCCCCCCTGGTTCCACCTGCTGTTACACTCATTTCGTTCACATTACACTACCATAGCACAAATAGTAGAGGAATAAAGAAAGGCTGCAATAATAGCATTCTCAGGAAATTGAGTGTTCTTTTACAGGCTCTATATAATTATGTAGCATGCTACTTCTTTTAAACCATATTATGAAATCATTCTTGTTTGCCCACAAGAAGAATGTTTCTGTGATTCTGTGACTTATTTATCTATTGGCATAATTAATTACTTCAGGGTTAATGTCCCAATTATTTATTTTAAAAGTGAAAATTAAAATAATTGGACTTAACATATGAATGGGAGAAAAGGGAAAAGTGCTAAAGTGTGTTTTGTTCATTGATTGTCCATTTAAATGCAAGTTTTTTCACTTGAATTTATTTAGATTGTTTTTATTAATTTCCAATGTTTTAAAATTAAAAAGGACTCCGAATACCAAGATGTCCCAAGTTTACTAAAAGTGTTTGTATTCTGAGGGCCGGGTCTAGTAAATACAAGATTTACTAAGTGCTACCTTTTTCCTGTATGAGCAGTTCCATCTGAAATCAATGTGCATTAATTAATGGGAACAAGACTAGCAGAACTGGCACCAAAGATGCATAAACCATGCTACTTATAGAGAAGTGAAAGATTTAAGTCTACCTTAGGCAGATGACTGTACCCATTCAGTACTTTACAGAAGGGACTTTACACAGTTGGTACCAAAGGGAATAAACAGACCTAGCAAAATAAATCATATTCTGTTGTTTTAAATAAAGTTGTTCATGCCCCCTCCTCCGCCCCTTTTTGGTGTTCCTTTAAGAAATGTTTTTGTTTCCTGGGAAACATGAAAAGCTATACAGGGTTGGGTTGAAAAAGTGTGCCCATCTTGCCCCAGGATGTAGGGATATGCTACCACCCTTTCCAAGGCACTGCATAATTTTCCTCTTCTTCAAAGCATCTGGTTAGCTTTGCTGGTCAGTACATGGTGGGGCAGGGACCTGTGGTTTTGTTCCATGTCCCCCTGGAAGTACTGGACATGCATTTTTTTTCTCCCTTTGATCCACACCTCAACTGCCAGTTGGGTAGGCCTAATCTCTAATTCAGCGATTCTCAACCAGGGTGCCAGGCAATGTTAGCCCTGCTAGGTGTGCAAGCATAAAATTCAACAGAAGGACTCATATTTTAAATAAGAATCCATAGTGTTCAAAACATTCTGACCTGCTGTGGCCTTTCTGGGTTCTTTTCAACGGGAGAATTGTTCTATTTTTCACTTGTTTTTTGACTACAGAATACTAAAAGGTGGCATTTTCCAAGAGGTCTCTCAAATCTACTGATGAATGCCTCAAGTCTTTCAAGGGGTCCTTGAGTCTAGAAAGTTTGCAAACCACTGCTCTAATTTGATTGTGAAAGAGTATACCCCCCTGCTGTGGTTGCCCTTGTCTACTCCCTAATATTTAACAAAACCACAGCTACTGCTGCTGCTTTTACATTTTTTATTTTAATTTCTTCTCATGACTTCTGCCAAATCATCATAGGAAATTTCAGTATTCTGCTTTCTTCTTTGGAGTCTGTAGGTCAAGAAACAATCTCACAGTGCAAGCTACGTCATGGAATGTAGCAAGGCAAGGCTGGTAGAGCTGGGGAGAGGTTTTCGCTTTCCATAAAGGAAAAGAAAATGTTTCTCATCAGAGGCATGAATTTTACCGAATAATATTTTTTGTTTGGTAAATGAAGCCCTTATTTCCATACTCATACCCTTGTCTGACCATACTCTAGTCACTTTAGAGCTAACTGTAACAATTAAGATGAGTTGATGGTTGAGCCATTTACCTCCCAAGAATTCTCTACATCATTGTATACATTTTTCTGGGGGTCAGACAAAAGTTAGGGCACACTATAAAATGAAGAAGCAAAGAGAACTTGATGGAACACTGCTTACCATCCTAAATACAGATGATGCTCTGGTAAGACTGGTAGGTAGGGACCTAGTTAACTCGTGGTGAGATGGAGCTATTTTCACGGTTTGCTCATGGCACGAAGGGCTGATTTTTTGCTGGCATTTCCCAGTGGCCCCAGCCCTCGCTGCTGATTGGTGGATAGGCCCTGTCATTGCCACAGACTGTCAGTAAGTCTCAAGCATGTAAGAGGTGGTTTCAGGGATTACTACATTGTTTTAAGCATCGTGGTAAAGATTGGGAGATTCCAAAACTATTATATGAATAATATGCTGTTTGGGGTTTTTTTAGTTGATTTCATGGTAAACTGTGGCCGATGGGATATTTCCCAGCGATCATCGATACCGCTGGTTTTCATGGAAAACTGTAAACCCGTGAATTAAGTAGGTCCCTGCTCACAGGGACAGGGGGAACTGTCATTCCAGTGTTTTTTGGCTAGAGCAAGAGATGGAAGCTTGGTTTTTTTGACTGAGGAAATAGGAGTTCTTAACTTTTTTTCTAGAGATCTAAATATTTCTAAGGGCGGCTAGAACGTTTCTATAACGTTCAGTGTGCCTGGGACATCCTTGATAAGCTCCTAGGTTTAGAGTAAGAGATTTTAGAATGGAAAGTTAAAGAAAGAGTAAACCATGATGATACATCAGCCAGTAATGCAGCAAGCAGTGCTTACGTGGTAGCTGATTTAACTTCTCTCAAGAATCTTTCGCTTGTATGAAATCAACATATGCTGTAAAGAAAGTAGCCCCCAAAGAATGCTCAAGGTGTTAGGCAATTTCCTTACTAAGTGGAATGCTGACCTTAAGATGCCCTAATGTTCTGGTATGAGAACTTTTGCAATGATTGATTCACTGGGATTAAGCTGGATATGTAAGGGACTGTCATGGAACAAATGTTGTCTATTCAATCCAGTCTAATCTGCACAGAGAATAAATTATTGTTTCCCTGGACATAGAAAACAATCTTCATTAATTGCAGTATCCTTTTGCCGTCAGAGAAACATTAGCTGTGGGAGAGACCTGTGTATCAAATTTACAGGAGTTGCTTCTATAACATCATTTCTCTTTGGAACCTGGAGACGTCTCTCCTGGTGTCTAAGGTTCAGATATGGGTACTGCAGATGTTGGAAACATTGGATAAAAAGTAGGTAGCTATTGGCAAAGCTGGGGAGGGTAAAAATCATTTCCGTTCCTGCTCCTGGTGTTTCTAAGCAGAAAAGACACTGTGATTATAGGCATGTGTAAGTGCCTGAAGAAAACCAGTTGCTGCAGGCAGTGGGAGTCCTTGGCAGTGCAGAAAGAAGGAGGTCAACCAGTAGCCAAAACTGCTGTGGAAGCACAGATCTGTCATGCAGTCCAGTGGATCAAGAGAGGTCCATGGGAATCCTCCAGATTTGGGGTGGGTGTGGCACTTGAGAACCCTTTGAGGAGGTAAGCAATTCCTAATAGTGAAGTTGTATTATGCATGCGATTTTTGGTCTTCCCCACAACAGGTGCAATACGTCTAGAGTACATAGGTAGGCAGGAGTTGTCATGTCTGAAAAGCTGCATACCTTTTCTGTAGGCCAGAGCCCTGTATGTCTCCTGATCTCTTTGATTCTTCCCATATGATTGATTCTGTCATAGTTTGATTAAGGCTTGGAGTTTTACAATGCTCATTTTTCAGCTTAAGCTGCCTCTTGCAGTAAGGCACACAACTGGTGCACATAGGCTAACTGCCTCTTTAAAGAAAGCAAGTAGTCATTATCCCTACAGTGGAGTTGTTTCCAAAAGTGACTGTCAAAATGACAGCATGAGGTTCCATGCTCGTTCTCTGTCACTTGAAGATCAAACTTGCTTAGCTGACAATTCAAAAGGTGATTGTTTTTTAATTGCCACTACTGCAAACTCTCACATTTAGTTCGGAAAATCAAGCTGTTCTCTGAATCTTACCTCATTGCCACTAATAAAAATTCCAGCTCATTCGGCCATAGCAGCATTGGGTTAGCAGTGCTAACAATAGTAAAAGCTTGTTTTTGTCAGCAAAGTTGGCAGATAAGATCTCAAAGAAACGTCACACAGACAGCAGATGTAAAGTGCTCTTTTTATATGGCTAGCCTGTTCTCTGTGACCACTGGCTATTGAAACAAACAAGCACCTGCTATACCTTCCATCTGCATTTTCTTTCCTGGATAAAGCATAGGATGTCCATCTTTGGGAAAACTTATAAGGCTGGTACACTAATCATTACTTTTCTTGTCTGTTGGTGACTTTGACAGCAGAAAGGTATTTTATTATACCATTTTTCTTCCTCTTCTTAAGCTTCAGTTCCATAATTTAAAACTTATGTAATTAAAATAGACTGGTTTCAATAGGAATTTGTCTTGGTTGATTTGTAAGCTAGCAAAGTTTTGCTTAAAACTGATGGACTGATGCCACACTTTTCTGCTTGTTTAACTTCCATTTATCACTATTTCTTTATTACAGTGACCTCATACTTTTTCTGTTGCAATTTGTTCCCTCATAAAAATGACCATTTCCTTTTAAAGAAATAAAATGCATTTTTTTTTTTGCTTTTAAAGAAAACAAAATCCATCTGTGTAATTCTCATGCATTTACTTTTTAGCCTGCTAAAATTATCTGTCTTCCTAAGCTCCTGCTGTTTGTCATTGTCCTGCCCTTATGGAAATTGTATCAACATATTAGTGCCCTTTTTAAAGTGGAAAACCTGTTAGCAAGACCTTTACGTAGGGCTGTCTATCACTAGCATCTTAGCTTTCATTTTGTCACTGTTGAGTTTCAGGTATGAATAATACCTGTACTTTGCAGTAAAATGCAATTGTCTTTCCTTGCTTGAGAGTGACATTGGAGGCTCCAACCCTAGGTCATCAGATGTGTGGAGGGATGGAACTGCTAGTGTTGCATTTGCCTCAGAAGCGAGTTGGGCACTGTTCACAGGGGTTCCTATGTTAGCTTTGTCCTCCTGACGTTTTCTGCCATTACCACTGCCACTGTGCTGGCAGCAGTGGTGGGAGCCCATATGTAGATGATTTAATAGGTTTTAGGGTCAGAAGGGACCTATTAGATCATCAAGTCCAATACCCTGCCCTGGGCAGGAAAGAGGGCTGGGTTCAGATGACCCCAGCCAGGTGTTTGTCCAATCTCCTCTTAAATGCCTCCAAGGAAAGGGACAGCACCACCACTCTTGGAAGCATATTCCATATTTTGGCAACCCTCACAGTGAAGAATTTTTTCCTGATGTCTAATCTAAATTTGCTCCCCTTCAGTTTGTGGCTATTGTTTCTAGTTACCACAATGGGCGCCCTGGTAAACATTGTATCCCTTATTTCCTGCTGTCCCCTCCTGATGAATTTGTAGACAGCCACAAGATCACCTCTCAGGCTTCTCTTGTGATGGCTGAAGAGATTCAGGTCCCTCAGTCGGTCCTCGTAGGGTTTTTCCTGTAGGCCTTTGACCAGACGGGTGGCCCTCCTCTGAACCCTTTCCAGGTTATCTATAGCCCTCCTGAAGTGCAGCGCCCAAAACTGGACGCAGTACTCCAGCTGTGGCCTGACCAATGCCACATAGAGGGGAAGTATCACCTCCTAGACCTGTTTGTGATGCACCTACTTATGGAAGAAAGAGTGCGTTTAGCTTTACTTATTACTTCATCACATTGGTGACTCATGTTCATCTTTGAGTTGACTATGACTCCGAGGTCCCTTTCTGCAGTTGTGCTACTTAGAATGGTGCCTCCCAGGTTATAGGAACGTTGATTCTTCCTCCCCAGGTGCAACACTTGGTACTTATCTTTGTTAAACCACATCCTATTCTGTTTCGCCCACTTCCCCAACCTGCCCAAATCTGCCTGGGTTCACTCCCTGCCCTCTAGTTTGTTTGCCTCCCCCCTTAGTTTGGTGTCATTTGCAAACTTGGACAGAGTGCTTTCTACTCCCTCATCCAAGTCACTAATGAAGATATTGAACAGTCCCAGTCCCAGGACAGAGCCTTGGGGGACTCCGCTGCCCACATTTCTCCAGGTAGAAACTGACCGTCCACCACCACTCTCTGGGTACTTCCCATAAGCCAATTTTCCACCCACTGGACTGTAATAATCTACACTGAAACTGTAGTTTTTTAATAAGAATTGGGTGTGACACTGTATCAAAGGCCTTTTTAAAATCTAAGTAAATAACATCTACCTCAATTCCTTCATCCAAGCATTTTGTGAGCCGCTCATAAAAAGAAACCAGGGTAGTCAGGCAGGATCTGCCTGCTATGGTGGTTGCCCCTGCATGCTGGTTGCCCCTTAGCATTGTTTTACCCATTGGTCCCCCACAAATGTGATCCTTAACAATTTTCTCAAAGTTTTTGCCAAGGATAGAGGTGAGGCTAACTGGTCTATAGTTACCTTGTTCCTCCTTCCTCCCCTTCTTGAGAATAGGGACCACATTGGCCCTTTTCCAGTCCTCTAGGACCTGTCCTGAGTGCCACAACTGTGCAAACAATTGCGCCAGTGTTTTCGCTATGACTCCAGCTAATTCCCTAAGTACCCTAGGATGAAGATCATCAGGGCCTATTGACTTAAATACATTCAATCCCTCCAAGTGCCCCTTTACTAGGTCAGTGCTAACAGTTGGTGGTTTGGTATCTATCTTGTGCTTGTATAAAGTTCCATTGGGATGCATGCTTGTATCTGTGTCCAGGAACACAGATGCACGATGGTTCCTGACCTCATTGCCTGCTTGTGCTCAAGGCAGATCTGGAGAGTGCAGTGGGTCAGTGTGCTACTGGAGTCTTATCCATGTTTGCTCTTCCACAAGTACTACGTAGGGTGGAGCTACAGTGGGAGTAGCAATACTTGTACACTTGATAGGGAAAAGGCTGGTGTTTCAGTCTTCAGTGGCTCTGAATTGCAGCTCTCGGCTTGTAATGTAGAAGTGTTCACGTAGGGAGCTCCAAATTAATGGTGTGTCTTGTGCTCTGTATTCATGTGCTGTATCATGCATTGCTAATGTGGGGATCAACTGGCATTTGGATTGAACAATATCCCTAGACTGAAAACATGAGAGCCTACTGATTATAATGAAGTCTCAACTTAAAGTATTGTTTTGATCTTTCTGATTTGTCTCTAGAGTATGAGAAAATTTGGAGACCTGCAGACTGGATGGTTGTTGAGTCCCTAGATATGCTAGTACCTGACAATTTGAGGGGGAGTATATGTAGGTGTGAACAGCAGAAATAAAGTTTATAATGGTGATATCTGCTTAATTGCCACTAAGAAAAATAAGACATAAAAAATTCATGGAAGATGTTCTAAGATTATATTTTCTACCTATCACTCTGTGTGGCACCACTTCCTGGGCACTCTGGTGTTGTGGGCTCTTCCTTAAAGGTTTACTGTACATGCTTGAAGAATGATATCCATTTATCATAAGAAGAATCTCCAAGAAGTTCATCTTTGGAGAAGCCACTTTTTGGTTGTATTCCGTAGCAGATTTCTGTTACAGAAAGAGAAACAGATTCCTCTTCTCTTGAGGAATTACAATCACAAACATAAGTGTTCTTTTCTAACATTTGAGGGTGGAAAGCTTTGAGACATCTGTCTGAATTGCAGCTATGGAGAGTCACTAGATAAGAGAAGTGGATGAGAAAAGAATTTATTGCTAATTTGGTGCAGGAGTAATTTTTGAGGTTCTATTGTTTTACTAGTTGTTGGAGACTAATAATGAGTTTCTTTATCTCCATGGTAGAGATGCATTAACTTTCTTTTGATTGCTGGTCTTTGGTTTGACCCTACATGGTATTATCTGTCATGTCTAAACTACTACTGCTATTACATTCTTGCTGAAGAGTAGGCATTAACATCTTGTTTTCGAGATTGAGTTATCAATTAATTAGCAAGCCACAGTAACAGTCACTTGAGGGTTAAGCAGCTCCCAAGGGATTATTCCAACCATTGTTTTTCTTTTGCTCCTTCCCTGCAGTCAGGCTGTTTGTTCCCCTAAGAACCTGTGTCACCTCATTATGAGCCTTATGTCTTTCCTCTACAAACACTGCCTATTCCACTTTATTGCAAGAACTACTGTGTCCAGCTGAAACTCCTGTGTATGTCAGAAAGATAAATTGAAACAGACACTGATCTGTATGGGGAACCTTGAACTGAACTGACTTTGAAACCACTTCCCAGTTGCCCTCTGCTGGATCCAGCTGTCTTGCGTGATTGGGCGCAGGAAGGATCATCCTAAGTGTGCGCCCATGGAGAGTGGATCATTTGTTATTGATCCTGAACCCTGTGCGATTCAGTGGAAAATGCAGGAACATGAATGAAAACCAAGCAAGACACTGGCAGTTGGAGGCCTCCCCCTCCGTGGGGCCTTTGTGGTTCCCAGATTCAAGCTGTGAATTGAGAAGATTTTGTTGCCAGAGCAATTGCCTAACCAATCAGAAGTGTTTAATTTCATGATTTGACTTGGCAGTTTTTGCAACTTTAGCAGAAGTAAGTGGTTTGCACTGATCTAACACTGCCCATTTTCTCTCTGTGAGATATCAGTTCAAAAGTTTCCATTTTCAGAATTTTGTGGGAATATTTTATTTTTCTTCCTCCTCCTTGGACCAAATCTATTCAGGTACCAGGTGTGAAGTTTCTGAATGGGTAGTGTGACTTCTCTGAAGAAGCCTCTACAAACCAGATTCTACACTAAACAGTCTTCCTTTTATAGTATCCGTTTGTTACACAGAGTCCCTTTCAGTTTACATTTGCTCCATGCTTCACAGTAAGGATTGCTAGCTACTTCCTTCTGCCTTAGTTTCCTAATCTGTTTGTTTATTCCCATATATTTCTGGCATAGTTTAATTTAAGCCCCTGAGTTCAGTGAAACTCTGGCTAGGACTGCTTTCAGAGTCTGTGCACACAATCATTTCACAACTCTTACTTAGCCTGACTACCTCGCTATTGAAAGGAAGCGGAACGGGGCTGTAAGGCTCTTTGGTAGTTAAAGGAATGGGCATCTACTGTCCCCTGTGCAAAGCA